>NC_133374.1:21861643-21927857 GCF_049309525.1 Garra rufa
GGAGATACAACTACTTGAAAATCTGAAATCTAAGGGTGCAAAAATATTCAAAATATTGAGAAAATCGTCTTTAAAGTTGTCCAAATGAAGTTCTTAGCAATTGACATGACTAATCAAAAAATAAGTTTTGATATATTTATGTTAGGAAATTTACAAAATATTGTTATGGAACATGATTTTTACTTTATTTCCTAACGATAAGTTGATAATTTCGACCCATACAATGTATTTTTGGCTATTGCTACAAATATTCCCGTGCTACTTAAGACTGGTTTTGTGGTCCAGGGTCACATATATACATATATCAATTCAATTTATTTGTAGCCCTGCTTCTCTTTTATGATGCTTTGTGTGTTGGATCAGCTACATGTCTGACTTGCAGCCAAGTCTTATCCGCTTGGGAAGGGAAAGTCTCGACAGACGCCCACAGGAGCTGTTGTGGGTGGAGCCAGAAAGACAGACAGCGTGACAGACAAGCATCTTACCCTGTTTGACGAGCTGCACGAAAACAGGGTTGTCCCCACTGACGGTCAGCCCAAAGCCGTTCTCATCTTTCTGAATGATCACGCATCTCTGAACCAGCCCTGGAGGAAGGGAGAGAACAACAAGTGAGCTATGAAAAGAAGCAATGAAACTGATTTTACTGGATTGCCAATGTCTTTATTACAGCATTCATCAGGAGAGGCCTATCAAAGCAGATTACGATAACAATGACTCCAATAGCTGATCGAACTGGCAGAGTAAGTAAATGCAGACAGTCACAGGCATAAAGTACTTGGCAAGATAAAAAAAAAAATCTGCAGAGTTATGAAATGAACACATCAATCTTGCAGTCCAATCAAAATCTAGCTCGCTTCCCAGAATAATGGAATGATGCAAGAAATGATGAGAGCTGTGGTGATGTGCGGTGGTCATCTAATGCTGCAGTGTGAGAGATGGGGCGACTTTCAAAAGTGATAGCTCATCAGATCTAAAAACAAACGCTGCAGTTCTCAGATCACAGAAATGAGTATTAACTGCTCCAACAGTCACCCAGAGATGTCCACTATGATATACCTTTAGCTCTTCAAGAAATATTGCAGTTTGAACACGACTTCAACATTGATTACCACAGGTTAAAAAAAAAATGTTTTTTGTAAACAGTGCTTTACATATAATTATATCACATATCTTGCTCATATCCTTGCATTTATGATGTGAAAAATACCCGTTCTAAACAGCCATGACTAATTTTGAAAAGACTGCATTTAACAGAGATGTCTGGTAATTGATTATTCCGTGATGTTCCAAGTGAATTACTGTAAACATCTTCTCCATCAGTCATTTTAATTTGACTACTTAATAATTTATTTTCTGTGTTATGTGGACACCATACAGATGCTGTCTGTCAGATTTAAACCCCAAATTACATCCAATTATATAATGCATAAAATTATGTTTAAAGGATTAGTTCATTCCAGATTTAAAATGTCCTGATAATTTACTTAACCCCATGTCATTCAAGATGTTCATGTCTGTCTTTCTTAAGTCGAAAAGAAATGAGAGTTTTTGAGGAAAACATTTCAGGATATTTCTCCATATAGTGGACTTCAATGGGGATCAGCAGGTTAAAGGTCCAAATTGCAGTTTCAATGCAGCTTCAAAGGGCTCTAGACAATCCTAGCCGAGGAATAAGGGCCTATTCTAGCCAAACAATCTGTTATTTTTTTTAAATAAATAGATAAATAAAAACGTATATACTTTTTAACCACAAATGCTCATCTTGCACAAGCTCTGTGATGCACATCCACAACTTCACGCATTACATAGTCACGTTGGAAAGGTCATGCGTGACGTAGGCATAAAACTTTATCTCATTTTCTCCTCAAACTTCAAAATTGTTCAACAACGTTGTTTTACCTTTTTCCTGTAAAGGGCATTTGACTTTCTTTGCACATTCGCTCTGTAAACACTGGGTCGTGTGACCTTTTCAATGTCACTATGTAATGCTGAAAGTTGAGCTAGTGCAGGATGACCATTTGTGGTTAAAAAGTATATACATTTTCATTTTTTGTTTAGAAAATGACAGATGGTTTCATTAGATAAGACCTTTATTCATCAGATGGGATTATGTAGAGCTTTTTGAAACGGCACTAAAACTGCAGTTTGGACCTTTAACCCATTGATCCCCACTGAAGTCCACTATATGGAGAAAAATCCTAGAATCCTTAATTTCTTTTCGACTGAAGAAAGAAAGAATGAACATCTTGGATGACATGGGGGTGAGTAAATTATCAGGAAATTTTTATTCTGCACTCAAATGCTGGGTTATTTTATTGGGTTGTTTTTAATATTTTTACCCAGGTGCTAGGTAGTTTTTCTGCACTCTAAAAAATGCTGGATAATGCTTTATTTTTATTTTTTTTAACTCAAATGCTGGGTTCAGCTTGATAAGTCATTTTATTGCCTTATTTTTTATATCTTTACCTAGGTGCTTTTCTGTAAGTTTTTCTGTAACTTAGCTGCTGGGTCATTTTTAATAGGTTATTAAATATTGAGTTATTTTTTCAAGCCAACTGGTGGGTTGAGCCTGTCTCTGATGAAACAACCCAGCTGCAAAGTTAAAGTCAGAGCACAGGCTTTTTACATCATTGTGTCCTCTACAAGAGGAGGGCGGTTCTCATTTCCACTATTTAGCGCACTTCTTCAGTGAAATAAAGGTTTGTATACATTTTATTTCATTTATAAAGTCTTTACTGTGCTGTAAATTATATTAATTTACACAACGCAACAAACGAGATGTCAGTCAGCTGCGTGTTGGATGATGCCTCACAAGCTCATATTTTAGCAACACACCGGCACAAGAATTAGCACTATTTCAGTGAAAAGTGATTACGGAAAACAGATGAATACACTTAAATCAAAATGCTGTTTTTAAAGGTCCCATATTGTCAAAATTGAAATTTCCTGGCTTTTTTCATGATAACTGAGGTCTAGGGGCTATGTAACTACCATATGAGTTTCAAAACAGTCAATCCAAAGTAGCTGATTATTTTCACGAGCCGCTGTGACTTCCGTAAAGATGTGATGTCAGATCTACTCAGTCACCGCCTTCAGTCACCACGTCCCACCCTCCTTTTGTCAAACCCAGACAATATCGTGTCCATAACATTGCTAAGCAACAACAACACGAAAACAAGTTGAGAAAACCCTGTTCAGTCGATAGATGTCGAAACTACATCATTGCACAGGCTTCAGAACAACGTGAATATAAGAGACCAGTGGCACATCAGCTTCAGCCTCTTTCACACAGCGATTCCGGTAAATACACGGATAATGTGTCCCATGATTTGTTCCGGAGTTGTTGGATTTGGTTCATTCACAGTTGTTTTCCGGAATCTGTGCGTGCTTTACACACAACCCATAAAGACATGTGATGTTTGGATGTGAGATGTAATGCGACGCGTACGTTTCACTAAACTGAAACTAACCTGAACAAACTGTGCTTCAGCGCTGATAGTGAGGAGCTGGCTCTGTCTGATCGCCGCTTCATTCCATTTTGCACGTATTTTTTTGTCGTGAAGAGTCGCAGGGTAACGTGCATCATCACTACAACACTGCCTTTATGGTTCTGGCTTTTGTTCACACAGCGCTCGTTCACATAATTTTCCAGAATCAGCGCGCATTGTGAAAGGGGCTTTACTAAAGCAACAGTTATGTAGCTTACTGCATTCGGTGTTTGAAAAAGAAAAAACATTAATGATCATTCTGAAATATCCTGTTGAGTATCAGCAAGCTAGGCTCTCTCTATGGCTCTGGGCTCGGCTAAAGCATACATGACCGTAGTTACCTGTGGTTGGCCTGGCTGTGCGTCACTCAGAAAACAACAGGCCAATCAGAAGAGAGGCTCATGAATATTAATTAGATGGGCCAAAATCGACCTGTTTTTGACAGAGCTCCTAATAAAGGAGCTGTAAAAATATATTGAGATGTATTTTGGCACGTATACCGCAAATATATATTCTTAAGGACATCAACAACTAAAATAAACCTCCAGAAATGTGTACAATATGGGACCTTTAAATGTAACTTTTTTTACTTTAAAAATGCTTGTTAAGCGAGTTTAATGGTGTGTAATATTGCTATATTGGTATAACCATGCAGTATTCACCCAAATAAATTCAGTTTGTCTTATATTTTGTCTGTGGGTGTTAATAATAAAGGTTTATCTTTTGATTATTGCTGTTGCCTCTAATTATGTGTGATTTTTAATTTCCAGCCCATTTTAAGCCAGCAATAGAATAATTTTTAAACAATAGTTGACTTAAAAACAAAACCCAGCATGTTGGGTAAAAACATTTAACCTGACCAACTGAGTCAAAATAACTGTCCAATATTTACCCAGCGCTGGGTTGTCAAATAACCCAATTTCGGTTGTTTTTAACCCAGCATTTTTTCATATAAAGTAATTATGTTACAATATGCAAATAAAAGCTGTTCTTTATATTTTTCGAAGAATGCTGAAATGGCTCCTACAAAAATATTAAGCAGCACAACTGTGTTCATAAGAACTGATGATAATAATGGCAGCTAAAAAAAAATAGGTTTGACATGACAGGAATAAATTACATTTTAAAATATAGAAAAATTAAAATAGAAAAGAGTATAAAATAGAAAAGTTTTAAATTGTACAGTCCCTGACAAAAGTCTTGTCGCTTATCTATTTTGTAGAAACACCTGCTATTAACCTGACTTTGAATTAATCAGTTGGTGTTAGAAATAGCTCATATGAAGAGCTAAAACCCTCCCAAATGATGTTTAATGCACTGAAATAAATTAGTTTCACTGAAAAAACATTTATCATTTAATCAAGACAGAAAGGTCAAATTTTGGCAAGACAAAAGTTTTGTCGCCTATACAGAAATTGAACAAATTTACTGCAAATACAAAAATATGTCAGCAAATTGTATGACTTCCATGAGCTTGAAGGACTGCATCTATGCGGTTTGGCAAGGATTCAAACAATTTATTGATGAAGTCATCAGGAATAGCAAAGAAAGCATTCTTGCATGCCTCCCAGAGTTCGTCAGTATTCTTTGGTTTCGTCTTCCATGCTTCCTCTTTCATCCTACCCCACACATGCTCAATGATGTTCATGTCTGGTGACTGGGCTGGCCAATCCTGGAGCATCTTGATCTTCTTTGCCTTGAGGAACTTTGATGTGGAGATGGAAGTATGCGATGGAGCACCATCCTGCTGCAGAATTTGGCCTCTTTTATGGTTGGGAATATAAGAGGTAGCTAAGATTTCTTGGTATTTTAGACTGTTGATGTTGCCTTCCACCCTGCAGATCTCTCGCACACCCCCATACTGGATGTAACCCCAGACCATGATTTTCCCGCCACCAAACTTCACTGTTTTCTGGGTGAATCTCGGATCCATGCGGGCTCCAGTAGGTCTCCTGCAATATTTGCGGCGACTGTGGTGTAATTCAACAGAAGATTCATCTGAAAAATCCACCTTCTGCCAATTTTCCAGCGTCCATCCTTTTAGCAGGCTGTGGGCCTTGGCAAATGCCACACGGTTTTTCAATTGTCTTTTGTTTAGTGCTGGCTTCTGGGCACTGATTCGACCATGGAGGCCATTTCGAGACAGAATCTGACAAACTGTTCTGGTTGACACAGGGACTTCAGGTGACCAGGTCTCGTGGAGCTCTGCTGCAGTGGAAAATGGGCTGGCCATGGATTTTCGAGCCAACAAACGGTCCTCTCGAGCAGTTGTCTTGCGGGATCTGCCTGACCTGGGCTTGTCAAAAACGTCTCCAGTCTCTTCAAATCTTTTTTTTTATCCTCTGTACTTGACGCTGAGACACATTGAAGGTGTCTGCCACAGCAGCAGTGGATCTGGTCTTCAGCCTCTTGATAATCAACACTTTAGTCTCAGGGTGAATCTTAGGCATGTTTGCAGAGGTCTAGTTGCAGTTGATGTGAAGGTCTAGTGTACTGGGGTTCTTTTTATACACACCTGAGACCTAATTGATCCATTATTAGTCACAGGTGAAGCTCATATAACAAGGCGACAACACTTATTTGCAAAAATATTGCAAAAATTGACTCAATGGGCTTTACCAAGCTTTGAATATTAGAATACTTTTTGACAGTTTCGTTTCGCACTGAAACATTATTACAAAAGCTTTTGGGATTAAAGAGCCATTTCTTGTAAAAAAAAATCTTGAGTAGAAATATGTTTCAGCGGCACTTCAGGTCAATTTGTACACAAGCGACAAGACTTTTGTCAGGGACTGTAATAATGTTTCACATTTTTTTAATAACTTTTTGACTAACTGTAGTGTAAACAAAGAGTTGTTTTTTTTTTTTTTACTTTAAGCTCAACGATGATAAAAAAAAATCAGTAAGTTCCAGGTATATCACGTAGCAGTTAAAATATATCTATAATAGTTATCAGGCCTTTAAAAAGAGCATCCAGACTCTCTCAGTCTTTATCTTCTCAACCATTAAGAATAATGCTATCTGGTATTCTGCCCTCCAAAGGCAAAGCGCAGTAACTACTCATTTGGTCAAAATTGAGTTAAGGCTTAAAATGGACAACTGTTTTGTCTTGTGGCAAAGTCTCCTGGTTCAATTTTGTCCCAGAGAAACAAGAGTGTTTCAGAGAAAGAAAAGTACCAACATGTTTGACTAGCTGGCGTAAAAACTTTAAAGGCATTTTTCTCAGTTTCAGTGTTGGCGTAGTTACTGCACTTTGCCTTTGTAGGGCAGTATTGTCCAATAACACACACATTGCCCAAAATCAACTCAGAGGGAAAGCTGAACATAAATAAATGCTGATAACACTTGAACTTCACAGTGCTTGAGAAGAATCACCTGCACAAGGGTAAAGACAATAGTAGAAACGCAGCAACAGTACGATCATCTTACCACAAGACTCAGGTCTCCTGTCAGCCACTACAAATCCACTCTTCTCCACCAGCACATCTGATCCACACAACATCATGATACAACACGGGACACACACGCACATCACAGAGGACACAGAGAGAGGACGCAAATGAAAAAATGAGCAATGGCACAAATACACAGTGTGGCTGTTTTGGAATGGGTCTATTGATAAGCAGTCAAATCCCCAAGGTCTTACATATTAACAAAATGTCTGCCCCCGAAATTATTAATAAGGTGTTCAGGTATTAAGATCCCCAAGTGTTAACATAGAAATCAATGCTTGGCATGAACAGATATAACCAATAAATAGAGTTTAAGGTGAGAAGTGCTTTAACGAGAGATTAAATTCTCAAAAACAGTTAGGCAAGGATGTTGTTTTTTGCTTTCATCTCGAAATATTGTTAATCATAACACCAGAGAGTAAACTGTGGACTTGATTAGCCTGGCGTACTTGAACTTCTCACAAAAATGTAATCACTGACATTGTTTAATGGAAAGTTTTAGATTTATAACAATAGTCTCCAAAAGAGCCACACTTCTTAGACACTCCTCTAGAGATACTGGAAAGACATTAGGGTTGGGCGATATATATATCAATGTATTCTCAAATCAACTTATTGGAAATATATAGTCAAGCAACATTGTGAATAGTGCAATGATTTTAATGTGATTGGTTTTTTGTTTACTATATGGGACCCAGGAGTAGGGCTGGGCGATTAATCGAAAAATAATCGAAATCGACATTCAGAACCTATAATCGTTAAAATTTTTCCAGGAAGATTATTTCAATTACTTTCCCTTTAAAAAACACAAGCGCTCCGTTACGTTATTCCGCCGACATTTCGATGGAGAGCTTAAACAGTATTTATACAGTAAAAAGTATTTACAGGATATACAAGGGTAATTTTATTTAGAGGAGATACTGCTTATTTTCTACTTTTAATATGAAAAACATTGAAAATTATTTATTTTGTTTCCAATAGTGCAAGTTATTTATTTTCACTAATTAAAGAAAAATGTGACTTTTCGTTTTAAGCAATGCTTGCTTTAATTTCAGTTGTTCAACACTGATGTTCATTTAATAATCATAGATCGTAGATAGTGTGTTTCCTTCAATTATTTTAAAATCAAGTAATGCACCCTTCATCCAAAAATCTCTCGCTTGTAATATGTGAGCATATTTACTGTACAAAACTTGTCAGTGAACTATGAGGGCAAAAAAATAAATATTATATAAATATAATTAAATATAATTTTATTAATAAATAAAATAATCGTTCATTAATCGTAATCGGGTTAGAATGTTCAATTAATCGAGATTTTGATTCTAAGCCAAATTGCCCAGCCCTACCCAGGAGCACAAAACCATTCATCATAAGTAGCACAGGTATATTTGTAGCTGGGTTTGGCTGGATTTGTGGTCCAGGTTTACATATATTTTTGTTCAGCCTATAGATCATTTTTGTAATTTGAGGGCATAGGAATAAGTTTAATCCATTTTCATGAATCAGTTCAAACTAGAGTGCAAGAGCATGATTTTAAACACAATGAGGCTGTATAAACATGTATAAACAAACAAGTGAGTAGATGAGTTTTCCTATTCGGTGTGCTGACGTTTAATGTTGACTGACTTCTATAGTCCTATTTAGCTACTTGTTAGCAACCGCCTTTTTCAAGTAGGTATTACTGATATATTTAATGTTGTAGAATAAAACAAGAAAACACCTTGAGCTGGTGTTAATCACAAAAGGTTTTTCAGCCATTTAACCAAAAACTTTATTCAAAAAACCTGGGCCGAAGGAACCTGATATGCAAAAATGCCAACACGCTTCTGTTTCAAACAGAGATCACGATTCTCCCACGATTCTGACTAAGCAAAATAATGTGTAATTTACTAGAAGCGGTGACAAAATATGAATTGCTCCAGTCTATTCAAAATGTTTAACTAATTTGAACGAATTATTTTTGAATGATTCAATGACTAAATACTTGTTTCATTACTGAATGAATCAGCATTTTTCACTGAATCTTTTAAAATGACTCATTCAATGACAAATACATTTGAATACATCCACTTTTCGTCACAAACAATGTAATCAACAAACATTATATGAAGCGCCAATTACTTTCAAAAGATGAATTGCTGTATCTTCATCGCTACCATAGACATTTATGTTTAAATCAGAACTATAAACAGTTGAAAAGATTTTTTCATACCCCTGGCAAATTCTGACTTAAAGTTACTTTTATTCAACCGGCAAGTTTTTTTTATTTTTTTTTTAGAAACAACAGAGACGTCTCCCAGAAGATAATAAGACGATGTACAAGAGGCATCATTGGGGAAAAAAAATTATTACTCATCTTTTATTTACATTTGAATAAAAAGTGACATGTCCAAAATTATTCATACCCTTCTCAATAATCAATAGAAAAGGCTTTATTGCCTATTACAGCAATCAAACGCTTCCTATAATTGCTGACCAGCTTTTTGCATGTCTCCACTGGTATTTTTGCCCATTCATCTTTAGCGATGAGCTCCAACTCTTTCAGGTTGGAGGGTCTCCTTGCCATCACCCTGATCTTTAGCTCCCTCCACAGATTCTCAATTGGATTTAAGTCAGGACTCTGGCTGGGTCACTGCAACACATTAATGTTTTGTCTGCTAACCATTTCATCACCACTTTTGCTGTGTGTTTTGGGTCGTTGTCGTGCTGAAATGTCCACAGGTGCCCATCAAGGCCAAGTTTCTCTGCAGACTGCCTGATGTTGTTGTTGAATTTTGATGTATTGCTCCTTTTTCATGGTGCTGTTTACTGTGATTAGGTTTCCTGGTCCGTCGGCTGAAAAACACCCCCAAAACATTAGGTTCCCACCACCATGTTTGACAGTGGGGATGGTGTTCTTAGGGTTAAAGGCTTCTCCTTTTTTATGCCAAATGAAGGCTACATCATTGTGGCCAAACAATTACATTTTTGTTTCATCTGACCATAAAACAGAAGACCAGAAGTCTTCTTCTTCGTCCAGATGAGCATTTGCAAAGGCCAAGCGGGCTTCTGTGTGCCTTATCTGGAGAAGTGGCGTCCTCCTTTGTCTGTGTTCATGGAACCCAGCGGTGTGCAGTGTCCGTTGGACTGTCTGCCTTGAGATGTTGCCACCAGAAGAGCCCAGATTCATCAGGATGGCCTTGGTGGTGATCCTTGGATTCTTTTTTACCTCTCTCACTATCCTCCTGGCCAGCACAGGTGTCACTTTTGGCTTCAGACTACGTCCTCCGAGGTTTTTCACAGTGCGGAACGTCTTGTATTTTTTAATAATACTTTGCACTGTAGCCACTGGAACTTCAAAACATTTAGATATGGTCTTATAGCCCTTTCCTGACTTGTGAGCAGCCACAATGCGCAGCCGCAGGTCCTCAGTGAGCTCCTTTGTCTTAGTCATGACTGTCCACAAACCAACAGCAGAGAGCTTCTGTTTTTCACCTGTTGAGTTGATTAAAACAGCTGTTCCCAACGAATCAGGGTAATTAGGATGCTTTATTACAGCTTGGACTATTTGGAATGGTATAGAACTTTGGATTTTCCCATAGACTGTGACAGTTTGCAAAGGGTATGAATAATTTTGGACATGCCAAATTTGTTCATATGTAAATAAAAGCTGAGAAATATTTTTTTTCCAAAATGATTCCTCTTGTACGCCGTCTTATTATCTTTTGGGAGAAGCCTAATATACTACAGCCACTGTAATTTCTTAAATATGTAGACATCAAAACATGTAAACTCAGAGTAAGGGTTTGAGCTTTTATTTTGAAATCACAAATTTAGAAATATACTGATATATTCTCCTGTGTTTGCGTATGTTTAACAATTATTTACCTTATAAATCTGATGAAATGGCGGACGTTGCGTTCCCAGATGAACGTTATAATAAACCCGATCTCGAAGCAATATGCAGAGATGGAGTTTGAGACACTCCACACATGTAAATCAGAACAGTTTGTGTGGAGCAGCATTTACTGTGAATGGAGCCGCTCTGAGATCCATGTACGTAACACGCACGCAAATAATTGTAAGCACATATATTAAACCTGCATCATATGATTTTAAATGGGTTTATTATATCATGCAGCCCTGGAAAATTGTCTAATAATGCATTTCATGGATTTTCGTCTGTAGAACGAGCCACTTCCTGTATTTTGCCGGTTACTCAACATGGGCAAAATGCAATCATTTTTTTTTTTTTTTTTTTAAATAGAGTACTCGAATTTAATCAAGGAATTGTGACAACAATTGTTAAGCTAAAATTTTACTGTAAATCACTTTGAACGTACTAGACAACAATGGCTACTTGGTCCAAAAAATTGTCAAATTGTCAAATACTGTCAAAAGGATGAATATTTGATATTTTTATCTATATCGCCCAACCCTAGAGGACACCAAACGCCACACTGTGGTTAAGATGGTTTAGTCATGCATCAGAAGAGCAGATTCCAACACCAGAGGAACATCAGAAATAAACATGCATCACATCCTCCATTCACCACCATTCTCTCAAACACGTGAAAGTGAGATCTTTGAGTTAGGTCAAACCAATTAAACAAAACTATGCACATGTGAAAACCACATCTTCAGAATAGCTCAGAAATCTTTGGAAAGACCCCTGATGAAATTCTGTCATCATCTAAACTTCGCCCCAACCACACAATGCGAATCGCATTTTAATCAACACGATTATCACATTGTTCTCCACCATAAACCTCACATTAACGGCCATGCACAGGACTGCTTTTCCTTCTCTACTCTCACCAGCAGGCTGAGAGGAAAAACAGAGGCGAAACTTGAAAGAAAAACACACTGACAATGTCTTTCAACTGCCAAAACCGGGGCCAGGAACATGTGCATCGTTTATGGTCAGCAAGTATGAATCATGCCGCTGTTTAAAGCCGTTCCACTGCAGTTAGTGGACGGGCACAGCCTTCCATCTGTGCTGTGTGTGGAGGAAACTGTTTCCATTTTAGAGTCTGAAGAGACCGTGTGAGAGGAGCAGTGTGCTTCGGTCCACACCACACGCACACATGAGCAGTCAGGACAGCCTTTAGTAGAGCTAAACACTACCATTCTGTATGAGTAAGGAAAGTAAGGGACAGTGTGAAAGAAACTCTCGGACGTTATTTACCTGTAGGGTCAAACTCGTGTGTTGGGGTACTAGGCAGCTTATCGCTTTTGGGCCTCTTGTCGGGAGGGTGGTCTCTGCTGAGAATGCTACTGGTTCTGTAAACACAAACAGGAGAAATCAATATACAAAGTCAATGAAACATATTAACACACTGGAATGAGCACATAACATAATACACCAGAGGTTCTTATCTGGGAGGTTGTGACACAAAAATGAGCTGCAGTCTAATAGGGTTGAATACAGAAAACTATACAAGAAAATGCTTCTCTATTTTTTTGTTAATGACATTAAACCTTACAATATTTACTACAAATAAATTTGCTACTTGATGAAAGGTAGTCAAATTTGTCAGGTTGCGTGACATGCCCTGATATCCAAAAACAAAGTGAACAAAACTCTCCATAAACAAAACTATGCAAGGTCCCTTTAAGACAAGTTAGTTCACTCTGAAGCCATACTGGTAACGCCCCTGGGCAGCTATTTCCAGTCAGCACCTGTGTATCTGAAATGAAAATTCTGTCATTAATTACTCACCCTCATGTCGTTCCTAACCCATAAGACGTTTTGTTTATCTTCAGAACATGTATTAAGAGCTTTCGGACCCTGCATAGACAGCAACGGGCCATGTTCAAGGCACAGAAAGGTAGCAAGGACATCGTGAAAATACTTCATGTGACATCAATGGTTCAACCGCAATGTGGTTCAACCATTAAGTCGTTATTTTTGTTTTCTTTGCGCACAAAAAGTATTCTCAGAGCTTCATACAAAGCACAGTTGAACCACTGATGTCACACAGACTATTTTATTTTAATTAATTTAATGACTACCTCTCTGGGCCTTTAACATGTCAATGGCATTGCTGTCTATGCAGGGTCAGAAAGCTCTGATTTGATCAGAAATATCTTAATTTGTGTTCCGAAGATGAACAAAGGTCCAATGGGTTTGGAACGACATGAGGATGAATAATTATAACAGAATTTGTATTTTTGGGTGAACTATCCCTTTAAAGGAGTTTCAGAATAAAAATGTACAGATAATGTACTCATCCCCTTGGAATCCAAGATGTTCATGTCTTTCTTTCTTCAGTTGTAAAGAAATTATGTTTCAGAATTTCTCTCCAAATAAATGGACTTCTATGGTGCCCCTGAGTTTGAACTTCCAAAATGTAGCTTCAAATGGCTCTAAACGATCACAGCCGAGGAAAGAAGGGTCTTATCTAGCGGCTGGGGTCATTTAGAGCCCTTTGAAGCTGCATTTAAACTGCATTTTGGAAGTTCAAACTCGGGGGCATCATAGAAGTCAATTATATGGAGAGAATTCCTGAAATGTTTTCCCCAAAAAACAATTTCTTTACGACTGAAGAAAGAAAGACATGAACATCTTGGATGAAAAGGGGAGAGTACATTATCTGTAAATTTGTGTTCTGGAAGTGAACTACTCCTTTAAGTGCAGTGACTGATGGCACTCTGTATCGTGTAGTGTTGAGTAGCATCCTCTTGCTGTGTACAATCACTATTTGCTTTGTTAACTTCCTGCTAGGACAACAGATGTGCCCCATTGCGCTAATGTCGCCCTATTCATTACACACATCAATTAAGAGGCTCTGCGTGAGTCCTGCCAGTTCTTTATCACAAAGGCAAGTGGAAAAGCCTACGCAGAGCAGCAGCTATGACTCCAAGTCTAAAAGTAGCCTCTGCAGTAAGGTGAGGTGAGGTGGGGTGAATGTGTTTAACAGTGCTCTGCTTCCCGCTCACAGGCCGTGTGAGAAACCTCTGTTCTCTAGGCCAGTCCGTGATGGGACACAGTGCTGAAGCCGCCCTTTGTAGGCCTGTCTGACTGCGTCTAACTGAGAGCCACTGTACTAACAACCTTCTGCCATTTCCTTCACCTGGGCTCACGCGCTTGACCCGTGGACCTCGCAGAACACCGAACTGACTGAAACATCTTTGTGAAACAATCACTTCAGCATTTTATATGTTGGAGGGTCAGCTAAACCTCACATTTGTCTGAGAGCCTGACAGCTTGTCGATTTTGAACTCATTCTGCGGGTCAGCCAGACGGCTGGTTCATTACGAGACAGTATCGGAGTGAGTTGACTCCATACCCTGACAATGAAGTGCAAGACATTTGCAGTGTTGCTCTGAACACAGGGAATAATTCATGCGACTGCTTAACTAACTTTTTTGAGATTGCTTCAGAGGTCAGCTAACTGTGAAATTAACACTGCAGCAAAGTAATGGAAAGGACTCGGTGGGATTAGCCCACTCTTTATGAGGCCGGTAGATTACGTAGGGCAATTTGTCACCGCTGGTAAACTTGATAAGTCTAATAAGAGAGCAGCCGTCAATCACTGACTTTTTCAATTAAAACTCAATTAATAAAATTAACCTTGAGTGCCAATATTAAGCATTTCTATTCCCGCTCCCAACAGGGGCCACGATTTGCACATTTACTCTAGATTTTAATTTGATGTAAATTTATGTATTTTAAATGTAATTTTATGTAAAGATATGTCATTTCATATATCTTGAATCTAACACAAGGGCTAATAACCAGCGCAATTCCCAAAGGGAAATTAAAATGACTCATCCTCATTTCATTACAAACCTGCATGACTTACTTGGACCACAAAACCAGTCATAAGGGTCCATTTTTTTACATATAGATTTAATAATTTAAAAAAAAGCTTTCCATTGATTGGTTTGTTAGAATAGGACAATATTTGGCCGATATACAACAATTTGAAAATCTGGAATCTTGACAGTGCAAAAAAAGTTAAACATTGAGAAAAGTTGTCCAAATGAAGTTCCTAGCATTGCATAATATACTAATAAAAAAAAGTAAGTTTCGATATATTTACGGTAGGAATTTTACAAATTATCTTAATAGAACATGAGATTACTTGATATCCTAATAATTCTTGGCATAAAAGAAAAATCAATCATTTTGACCCATACAATGTATTTTTGTCTATTGCTACAAATATGCCCGGCTGGTTTTGTGGTCCAGGGTCACAAATGTATATTTTTAAGAATCTTCATGGAGCTCTTTTCCATAGTTCATTGTAATCATGTCTGTTAAGCTACAAAAAAGACAACTTTTTTTTTAAAGGAAAACTATTATGCCTCAGGTGTCCCCAGAATGTGACTGAAGTTTCAGCTCAAAACATTCCACATATCATTTATTATATCACTTTGACAATGCCTATTTTGAGTGGAAGCAGAAAGCGTTTTCATGTCCCTTTAAATGCTAATGAACTGCTGCTTCCTGCCACCTTTCCCAAAATATGGCTGTGCCTTTACAGCTTTTTGTTTTATGAGCACACACATCTAAAGTGAATGCACAGACAGCCACTGACACACGGCATGTGATTACTAAAACTAAAAAAGTTCTCTTTCATGTCTTATTGCGCTTAAACTGTTAAATACACACAAGTTTATGTTAAAAACACAATTGAGTTACAACAACAATTGGTAAGGGCTGTGAAGGTAAACAGCTGGGAAAGAAATCCCATGTTTATGTTCAATTTGTGTGGCATCAGAGTAAAATACAGTAAATAAATCAATAAATCCACTGCTCTCTTGTCTCATCTGAGGCTGGGACTCTAAATAGTGTTCTGTGCTCGTCTGTGCAGCCAAAGACAGAACAGTTAGCAAGCTTTGCTCAAGCTTTCGCCATTGTGTTAGAACTGGTACACTGTTGTCCCTTGAGAAAACTAAAAGATGGCGCCTTGGATGGAAACGTACAGATTAAGAGGCCGTAATATTATAATAAGATGTCCTTCCTACTTCAGGGGGAGCGAAATCTGAGCAAAACCAGATTTTTACACATTATCTGGGTTGGTAGATGCACCTGGGATCTGATTATAACACTTAAACATGAAAAAAAAGGTCAGATTTTCATGATACGTCACCTTTAAAGCATCATAATAGTAGTTCATACGTATTCTATGCTTTAACCCAAGTCTTTTGAAGTGGATATCTTTGTGCGGCTAAATTTATTACCTGATAATCTTCTCCTCAAATGAGCTGCTCACTCTAACTGTTGCAAACGGATCGTTGAGTTCTGAACTAATCAGTTCAGTTTATGAACTGAACCAAGAGTTTATTGAAAAGAACAGGTTTAAGTGAACAATTTGATCACTGAACCGGCTGGGAATGACTGGGACTCAATGATCCAATCACAGTGGATTTCAAATTATTAGCTGGTTGGAGGGCAGGATTGTGAGTGAAGAGTGACTTTGTGATGACTAGACTCTGAATACTGCACAACTTGTAGGCGTTTTTACAGATGTTGAATGAGGGAAAAAAAAAAAAAAAAAAAAACTTCACATTTCACAACTTTCTGGAAAAAACTAAAAGATTGAAAGAAATCTCTTACCCGCACAAAGGCTACATTTATTTGATTAACAGCAAAAACAGTGATTATAAAACATTATTACAATTTAAAATAAATGTTCTATTCTGTTATACATTTAAAAATGTAATTAATTCCTGTGATGCAAAGCTGAATTTTCAGCATCATTACTCCAATCTTCAGTGTCACATGATCCTTCAGAAATCGTTCTAATATGCTGATGCTGATTTTTATTGATGAACAGAGATTTTAAATAAATAGCATTATTTAAATTACAAATTTAAACATGTCTTTACTGTAATTTTTGATCAATTCAACAAGTCCTTGCTAAATAACAAAAAAAACTACAGTATCTTACTTGACCCCAGGCTTTTTAACAGTAGTGGACATACAAGACCTTCGGAAAAACAAGAATTTGAGTAAATGACACAACTGTAATTTACAGATGAACTATCACTTTAAAATGAAAAGCGTCAAAACAATCGTCTTTAGGCAGGGGCTGTGGTACAGCACACTGTTCTTGCTTGTATCAGAGCTTTCTGTAGTGACACAAGATCCTTTTGAGAGCAGTTTGAGGGAACTGAATGGGCCATTTATGAAAGGGCCTGTAAAACGTTCCATGGTCCGCTCAGCTAAAAACCTCCTGCTAAAGAGGAGGAATGGAAAAGTAAATCCAAACAACCGAAGCAGCCAATAATCCTACCTTTTACATGTTATTCTCTCCCTAATGAATCATGCATGCTGATGGTACACGTAAGAATACTGCTATTTGTGCTTGTGACCACAACTGTTAGAGTAATGCTCGTGCATAAGAGTTTTAATTTAGGATTTTTTTTTTTATAGTTTGTCTCCGACTGGTCTAGGCTCTCATGAAATCTAATTTCCATGGAATGGAATAAGAAAAAAAAGAAGTAATTGCAGCTTTTTATCTCTATTTCTTCTCAGAATTTTAAGGTTATTCATCTTTGTAATATAGTTGTACTTATATTTCAGCCTCAGAATAAACAACTAAAAATGTAATTGGCATTTTTTCATCTCACAATTCTGACTTATTTCTTACAAGTTCAAGATAACTTCCCACAATTTTTGTCAGAATTAACAAGTTTCTCCAAATTTTAAGTTTATAAAGTCAGAAATGTTAGATACTCAGAATTGTGAGTAAAAAAAACAATCGTAAACAACATTTTTCCAGGGTTCAAGTGCTTTAAGGCATTTAAGCACATATTAAACAAGACATCACATATAAATACATATTTATCAAGCCTGTAACAGTGATTAAAAAAAAAAAAAAAAAAACATTTTTGGCAAATCCAGGACATTTACCAAAGAAATCATGTTTTTTTAAATATTTATTTTTGACTGTTATAGCGCCAGTTATGGTCCGTCCTCTCTAAAACTTTGCATGCTTGTTTAGAATCACTTGTGGCATGTGCTCACCAGGTTTCGTGAAGTTTTGAGTTTTCATTTAAGCTTTATAGGCTTGTGGGTATATTTGGACAGGCCCCTTTTCCAAACGATCCATAGCTTGCCAAAAGGTGAATTTCTAATTATTTTTGATAATTAGTGTGTGTTTTTTTTTTCAGATTGAGCAAAAAACATGGGACTTGTTGGCAAAAGTATGTTTTGTGCATTTTCTTAATCATGCAACAAACGGTTTGATTGACAGCAGTGGTTCTAGAGGCAAAGTTGTTCGAAATGAGGAGGTCTATCGTTTGGTGTGAATATTATGCATACGTGTGAAAAACCACACAATGTACAATCGTTTAAGTCCTTGAAAAAGCGATGTCGTTGCCCAGTGGCCGATTTCTTTCAAATTTCTCACAGACCTTTAGGGCCATGAGTCAAACACGGCCACTGAGCTTCATTCTGATCAACCTCTTAACTTGGTCTGATAGCTGCTCGAATTTATCGGCCTATGGTGGGATTATTTTTGAGATACGCAAATATCCTTTTAGCCAATTGTGATTTTTTGGACCAAGACTGAGTGTACCAATTTTCATGTTGATAGAACAAACAAGTATTTTTTATGTTTTTCCCCTCTTATAGCGCCATCAAGTGGCCAAGCTCCGCAACATTTTCACGTGACCTCAGATTCAGCTCTTGGCAAAGATCTCTCATTCAGTTCAAAACTCATAGCCATTTTAGTAAAATCAGCCCTGTCCCCTTTCGAACGTTTTGGCATCCCTTTGTGACGGACAGTCGAAAGTAAAATTTTTGTTTGATAATTAATGATATTCACTCTCCAGGAATCTAGGAAACCTAGGACTAGTTTGCAAAATTAGGTTTTTCAAAAAATGCAAAATACCCAAAAATTTAAGAATCCGAGCCAAGGATTCCATCAACATAAGACACTTGAGCCTGCGATGAACAGTTTCATATTTTTGATCGCTGTAGCGCCCCCTTCAGGCCGATTGGGGCAAGCCTTGGTGACGTTGTAGACAGTGTGAGTACTATCATCCCTTCAAGTTACAAGTCTTTATGACTTACGGTTTGGTCTGCCCTATCAGATTTACATAGAGATTGCTGATCCTTGGCCAGACTAACAATTACAATAGGCTTTCAGTGCTTTGCACTCTAAAAATGTTCTTCCACGGCAGAAACATTTTTGCCAAATGTAAGAGTCAACAGCACTGTCTGTCCAAAGGAGGCCATCTTTACTCTCGGAGAAGGAGGTGGGAATGGGGGTTGAGTTGGAAGGGTAAAGGAAGTGCAAGAACGGAAGAGGGGATTGGTGAGGTGGAGGGGGTGGGTTCTCCGCTCAATTGAGGTTTTGTGCAATAATGGAAAAACGTTCCACGCGAAGCCAGAAAGGCCTGGATGAGGGACACCCCAATTACTCAACTCTGAAAGGCGTGTTTGTCAGAAACCACTTGAAGGAAAAGCTGGATACAGGGTGGAAAACAACATGGCTATTTTGCCATGTTGTTCCTTCTCTTCTACACTTCTCTGGAAGTTCAGCGTACACATTTCTTTAGTGCGCGCATGTGACTGTGTCATGCTCAGGTTGCGGTGGGCAGGCTGGCGGGCTGATGGGGGGTGCGGAGAGCCGAGGGATGATATCAGTGCTGGCTTAAGCACTGGAGGAAAAAACAAGTGAGTGCTGGGCTGGCAGCGAACGGGAATGAGCAGTGACTTTGCAGAAGAAAGAACACTTGCTGTTTGTATCCAGTGCGGTCCAGAGGACCTCTGTGCTCCAATTCATTACATCACCACTGTCGAGCACGGTCGCATCGCTCCAAATGGTCATGTGTGTGTTTCAGCAAGAGTCTGTGTGCGTCAGACAGTGACCTGACCCAACAGCCAGACAGCAATACTCAACACACAGCACAGGACAAGGGCTCACAATATGGCCTTGTAATAACGTGAAGTAATGTTTGGATTCAATATACGTTAAAAACATAGAAAGATTTCATTTTATCACAGAATATAATATTGATAAAGCGATAGTTCACCCAAAAATAAAAATTCTGTCAGTAATTAGTCACCTTCAAGTCGTTCCAAAACTGTAAGCCCTTCAATTATCTTTGGAACACAAATTAAGATTTTTTTTTTATGTCATTCGAGAGCTTTCTGACCCTGCACACACATGTATAATGGAACAAGCATTAAAGACTGAAGAAATTGTTAAATAAAGTCAGAATTTTTATTTTCTTTGCACACAAAACATATTCTCGTAGCTTCATAACATTAAGGTTGAACCACTGATGTCTCATGGACAATTTTAACAATTTTCTTACTACCTTTCTTGCCCTTGAATGTGGTTGTTGTGTTGTCTATGCAGAGTCAGAAAGCTCTCGGGTTTCATCAAAAGTATCTTAATTTGTGTTCTGAAGACCAATAAAGGTCTTATGAGTTTGGAACGACATGAGGGTGAGTAATTAATGACAGAATTATCATTTTTATACTTAAACTATCCCTTTAAGTATCCATATGATACATTAACACCACCTTAAGGTAACATTATAGTGTAGTAACATCACATGCATTATATTATTTATTTTTATCTTTTATCTTTACTTTTTAACTTATATTTTAACATGTCATGGTCTAAACAGGGTAAAAACCTAAATGAGCTGGTTTTCTGTGAGGTATTGTACTAATACAACTTCTAATAGCTACTAATAGTACTAATGAAAAAGCAAATTATTTGAACGATTTTTTAAAATTAATTTTAATTCAAATAAAAGTAGAACTTTCTTTTTGATTAATAAAAATGGGTGAATTACAAATGGGTGCCAACCTCTGGGCAAAAAAATAAATAAAATTTAACTGTAAAAAAACTTACCAAACAAAATTACTGAAACTATTTCCTGTGGTAATTGACATCATGTTAATGACATCATCAAATTAAAAAAGAAAGAAAGAAAACCTAGAAGATTCCCTTTACTATGGAAGCCTGTTTTTCAAAATGGGAGTTTATCGCAATTCTATTGCAAATGAGAGTATGTATCTTACAATTTTGATTTTTTTCTCGAGTTTATATCATGCAATTCTGAGAAATAAAGTCAGAATTGTGAGACAAAAACTCGGAATTACCTCTTTTTTTATTCAGTGGTGGAAAAGGGCTTTCATACTTAAAGGATTCACAAGTGTTATAAGAAAAAAAAATCACATAGGCACATGGTAAAGCCATTACATGTACCATACAGCCTTTCACTTCTCCTTTAAATACCAAAAGGGGAACTTGCTGTTAAACTACCAGGGACAAAAACCACCCGCTCCAAGAGATGAGGTCTCATTTGCAGATCTGTCAAATTTTGGCTGCTTGAGTCAGTGGAAATAAGTGAAGCAGAAGCGAACAGAAAAATAAACATTGCTGATGCCTCTTCACAGAAGAACAATCAAGTCATTTCATAAATAAAAGGCTGCATGTAGAGCCATTAGAAACCAAAATGAATTAGCAAATCCGGGAAAGCATCTAGGCAAATAAGAGGAGGACAAATGCTTTGCGGACAGATAGGAAAGGCAGAGTCTTTATGGCCTCAAGCGCACCAACTGGCTCTAACAGGAGCCAACATTTGCTCCAAACATCAGCTGTTAAAACCCATTACACAGTGATGACTGAGTAATGACATGATCAAACAAGAGCACAGCGACTGTGTGTGTATTTGTGAGCGTGTACACACATACAGTCCACGTAATAATGGGAAGCGAGAGCAAAAGACAACAGAAATAAAAAGGTAAGTGGATGTGGAAGTGTAATTTAGGGTAATGTCAGATGACACGGGTCGAGCTGGGCCTCTGAAATGAGCAGCCCCTCCCCCATGTGACATCACAATGAGGAACGGCGTTAGAGGGGGGGGTTGCTGAGCGGCAGCGGCCTGGGGAGATTTTCCTTTTCTGCTCCAATAAGCTCAATCACCCGTCCTGACAGGGCTGGAGGATGTGCATTTCTTCACGCTAGATTGTCCGTTTAAATTCTTTGATATTGCAGGAGGAGGTGGGAAAGCAGTGAGTAAGCCAAGTTCACAACACACTTTGTCGCCACCAAGGTAAGGAGGATAAGCTGACGCTGAGGGGAAGTCAGAACTCCACAGCACCCGAAACAAAAGATCGCAACCAACTTGAGTCCTTCTCAGTCAAAAACTAAAAACAGGCAGCCTGCTAATTAGAAGAAGCTGCTAAAGAAGCTTCATGCTCCCTTACTGTAATGTTGTGTGCACACCAAAAGCGAATTTAAAGGAACACTCCACTTTTTTTGGAAATGGGCTCATTCTCCAACTCCCCCCGAGTTAATAAGTTGATTTTTACCATTTTGAAATCCATTCAGCCGTTCTCCTGTTCTGGCGATATCACTTTTAGCATAGCTTAGCATAGATCATTGAATCCTATTAGACCAATAGTATCGCGTTCAAAAATGACCAACGAGTTTCGATATTTGTTGTAGGGCTGCACTGTAAAAAATGACAGTGAATTTAACGGTAAAAAAAACTGTAAAAATGCTACGGTAAAAACCTGTGAAATGGTTAACGGTAAGTTCCCCTTCTATATACGGTGAAAAACTGTGTTGGACATTGCATTTAATTTTATGGTAGTATACCGTTTTTGGAAGTGAAAAAGAACATAAAATTTACAGTGAATAACCGTAAATTGACATTCCCAGAATTCCCTGAATTTCATTTTTTTATTTGATGTTTTTTTTTTTTTTTTTAAATAACTTCATCTTAATTTTTTTCTTGGCAGTTTTGTACATTAGGGTTGTATGTTACATCTAATGTTGTTAAATTAATGTTTTTTTGCATTATTTCAGTTTTATGTGTGTTACCATGGTGGTGTTTAGTGTTTGTGTGAATGACACTGTGCACCTTCTATATGTTATTATTTAAAACCTTCATGTGATGGACTTTGGTTCATCATGTGATGTTGTCATCACCACCTGCTTTTGGTGGTTATCATTGTATTACAAAGGTACAAAACAGATTTCAGTACTTCAAAAAGTTGGTACATTACCATTATATGAGTTACGGTTTTTAGTATGAAATTACGGTGAAATTACGGTATTTTTACGGTATTATTTAATTTAAGTGAAAACCTTAAAATGTAAAACATTGCTAACGTATTTTTTACGGTAAAATTCTGGCAACCACAGCTGCCAGTTTTTTACCGTAAATTTTACGATTTTTTTTTTACAGTGTACGTCTAAACATAGCCCAAGAATAGACAGCTATTGAATGACTACATATATACGTCTAATAGACGTCTAAACATAGCCCAAGAATAGACAGCTATTGAATGACTATATATATACGTAGGGTTGTCACGATACCATAAAAATGACTTACGATACTATACCAGCTGAAGTATCACGATACCAAGTAGTATCACGATACCATGCAGTATTCTGTTAATTTAAAATTCAAATCTACAAAATGAATAAAAAAATTCATTAAAAAAAAAGATGTAAATGAAAACAGGCAAGATTTTTCTCTGAATACTTCACTAATGTGAATAAATGACTGGCTATTGTTATCCATGAAATCATGTCAACAAAAGTCATCTGAGCACTGCACAGAAGCTTCATAGTGTGACATTTAGATGTGGTATTTATGCATTTAGACTGTACTTATAATTGCATAAATAATGATATAAGATAAATGTTTTAAATACAAAACTCTGAATATAGAAATATGTTGGAAAAGAATGGAACATGACGGGAATCTTAAAACCGCCAGCAGATGGCAGCAGTGTTCATGATTGAATCACTGAGTCCTTCAAATGATTCTTTCAAAACGGCTGAATCATTCAGGGCTGAATCAAATGACTCGTTTTTATGAATGGCTTAGTGAATCAGTGATTCGCCCAAACTAACGCGAATTCAGATTCGAACACAGAAACGAAACTAAAACATCTTGCTCGTGTCTTATTGCTGAACTGTCACGGGCATTTTTGCTGCCATATCTTAAAATGTCCAAGTTATATATATATAATGATTGATAAGAACCAAGGTCAAAACCACTATGTTAATGAATGGAATTGCATTCGTGATCGCAAAGATGCTTCCAGAAACAAATTATTACATGTTCTAGTGGGCAAATGAATAAAAATACGAAAATTCTGTCTAGAAAAATATTTTGATGTTTAATAATTGATTCTTGGGCTGATATTTTTTAAATAACATTAGACAGTCGTCTGAATCAGACCCTGCAGCGTGAACAAGGACGTGCGCGTGCAGCTTCTCATTTCAAACTGAACTGAAGCATGGTGAAACGCTGAATAGCATATAAAGCCTATACACTGCTTGTACTACACAAAGCACAGCAGAAAGACATTTTGGCAGTCAACTTGTAATGTTTCTGCTGGCGTGCATGAACGTTTTAAACAGTGTTCCTGCCGTGCGTACAACATATCTTATGGTGCTACCGTTTGGACGATACTACGTTTCAAAAATGCAATGGCACCGCGGGTATTTGTAAGCTTTAGTATCGCGATACTACCGTAGTACCGGTATACCGTGCAACCCTATATATACGTCTAATAGACGTCTAACCATAGCCCAAGAATAGACGTCTAAGCTATTGAATGACTACATATATACGTCTAATAGACGTCTAAACATAGCCCAAGAATAGACAGCTATTGAATGACTACATATATACGTCTAATAGACGTCTAACCATAGCCCAAGAATAGACGTCTAAGCTATTGAATGACTACATATATACGTCTAATAGACGTCTAAACATAGCCCAAGAATAGACGTCTAAGCTATTGAATGACTACATATATACGTCTAATAGACGTCTAAACATAGCCCAAGAATAGACAGCTATTGAATGACTACATATATACGTCTAATAGACGTCTAAACATAGCCCAAGAATAGACGTCTAAGCTATTGAATGACTACATATATACGTCTAATAGACGTCTAAACATAGCCCAAGAATAGACAGCTATTGAATGACTACATATATACGTCTAATAGACGTCTAACCATAGCCCAAGAATAGACGTCTAAGCTATTGAATGACTATATATATACACACGTCTAATAGACGTCTAAACATAGCCCAAGAATAGACGTCTAAGCTATTGAATGACTACATATATACGTCTAATAGACGTCTAAACATAGCCCAAGAATAGACGTCTAAGCTATTGAATGACTACATATATACGTCTAATAGACGTCTAACCATAGCCCAAGAATAGACAGCTATTGAATGACTACATATATACGTCTAATAGACGTCTAACCATAGCCCAAGAATAGACAGCTATTGAATGACTACATATATACGTCTAATAGACGTCTAAACATAGCCCAAGAATAGACAGCTATTGAATGACTACATATATACGTCTAATAGACGTCTAAACATAGCCCAAGAATAGACGTCTAAGCTATTGAATGACTATATATATACACGTCTAATAGACGTCTAAACATAGCCCAAGAATAGACGTCTAAGCTATTGAATGACTACATATATACGTCTAATAGACGTCTAAACATAGCCCAAGAATAGACGTCTAAGCTATTGAATGACTACATATATACGTCTAATAGACGTCTAAACATAGCCCAAGAATAGACGTCTAAGCTATTGAATGACTACATATATACGTCTAATAGACGTCTAAACATAGCCCAAGAATAGACGTCTAAGCTATTGAATGACTACATATATACGTCTAATAGACGTCTAACCATAGCCCAAGAATAGACAGCTATTGAATGACTACATATATACGTCTAATAGACGTCTAAACATAGCCCAAGAATAGACGTCTAAGCTATTGAATGACTACATATATACGTCTAATAGACGTCTAAACATAGCCCAAGAATAGACGTCTAAGCTATTGAATGACTACATATATACGTCTAATAGACGTCTAAACATAGCCCAAGAATAGACGTCTAAGCTATTGAATGACTACATATATACGTCTAATAGACGTCTAACCATAGCCCAAGAATAGACGTCTAAGCTATTGAATGACTACATATATACGTCTAATAGACGTCTAAACATAGCCCAAGAATAGACAGCTATTGAATGACTACATATATACGTCTAATAGACGTCTAAACATAGCCCAAGAATAGACAGCTATTGAATGACTACATATATACGTCTAATAGACGTCTAAACATAGCCCAAGAATAGACAGCTATTGAATGACTATATATATACATGACTATATATATACACGTCTAATAGACGTCTAAACATAGCCCAAGAATAGACGTCTAAGCTATTGAATGACTACATATATACGTCTAATAGACGTCTAAACATAGCCCAAGAATAGACGTCTAAGCTATTGAATGACTACATATATACGTCTAATAGACGTCTAAACATAGCCCAAGAATAGACGTCTAAGCTATTGAATGACTACATATATACGTCTAATAGATGTCTAAACATAGCCCAAGAATAGACAGCTATTGAATGACTATATATATACACGTCTAATAGACGTCTAAACATAGCCCAAGAATAGACGTCTAAGCTATTGAATGACATATATACGTCTAATAGACGTCTAAACATAACCCAAGAATAGACGTCTAAGCTATTGAATGACTACATATATACGTCTAATAGACGTCTAAACATAGCCCAAGAATAGACGTCTAAGCTATTGAATGACTACATATATACGTCTAATAGACGTCTAACCATAGCCCAAGAATAGACAGCTATTGAATGACTACATATATACGTCTAATAGACGTCTAAACATAGCCCAAGAATAGACAGCTATTGAATGACTACATATATACGTCTAATAGACGTCTAAACATAGCCCAAGAATAGACAGCTATTGAATGACTACATATATACGTCTAATAGACGTCTAAACATAGCCCAAGAATAGACGTCTAAGCTATTGAATGACTACATATATACGTCTAATAGACGTCTAACCATAGCCCAAGAATAGACGTCTAAGCTATTGAATGACTACATATATACGTCTAATAGACGTCTAAACATAGCCCAAGAATAGACGTCTAAGCTATTGAATGACTACATATATACGTCTAATAGACGTCTAAACATAGCCCAAGAATAGACGTCTAAGCTATTGAATGACTACATATATACGTCTAATAGACGTCTAACCATAGCCCAAGAATAGACAGCTATTGAATGACTACATATATACGTCTAATAGACGTCTAAACATAGCCCAAGAATAGACGTCTAAGCTATTGAATGACTACATATATACGTCTAATAGACGTCTAAACATAGCCCAAGAATAGACGTCTAAGCTATTGAATGACTACATATATACGTCTAATAGACGTCTAACCATAGCCCAAGAATAGACAGCTATTGAATGACTACATATATACGTCTAATAGACGTCTAAACATAGCCCAAGAATAGACGTCTAAGCTATTGAATGACTACATATATGTCTAATAGACGTCTAAACATAGCCCAAGAATAGACGTCTAAGCTATTGAATGACTACATATATACGTCTAAACATAGCCCAAGAATAGACGTCTAAGCTACTGAATGACTACATATATGCTCAATTTTGGCAAAAAATCATAATCACGATTATTTTGGTCAATATTGTAATCACGATTATTTAAACGATTATGACATGCTCCAAAACTTTACACAGTGATTAATTTAAAGATAGCAATACAGCTAGAAAAAGATACAAATAAAACAAACAGTGCTTTAAAAATACTGAATACTTTTATGCTAGTCTAAAGTAGTCTAACAATACTACAGAAATTGAATTTGAATGTAAAATAAAACAATGTCTTCACTCTAATAGTTAAACACGCTTTGTTTCTTATTAAAACTAAAAACGTCCTTCATTCAAGAGCAGTGAGTGATGTTTCTTGTATAAAACGTATTTTTACGTTTTATTCATATTAGGCACAGAGACGACAGAAGGAATATTACAGTATGTGTTGCCGCTTTAACCACACGGACCCATTATACTGTTACGCACGGATTTTCATTCTCAACTGTTTATGTTAATTTAAGACATAACTGACAAGAGTTTACATGAATAATCACCAAGCCCCTCATTTTGAAATATTTTTGCGTGTATTTGACCGTTTATGTGCGCATCTTGAGCTAAAAGATAACTTTCATGTCCGTGTTCCGCTCCGTCTCTGAGCGCATTAACAAAGGACAGCGCAAGTTTTCTTACGTGCTATTAAAAACACAACATCAAAGAAACATTAATAAATCAATCACGTCCCATTTTATGAAAGCCACCTTACATGATTTAGCTGATTTGCATGTGAAATTTGGCTTTTATGGAGGAGCGAAAGCGCACCACTGGTAAAAGGGCAGAATGGGGCGCAATAATCGTTTCATCTCGATTACTGCATTTTCATGATCGTTTGAAGCAGAAATCGAAATCGAAACCGAATTTCGATTAATTGCACAGCCCTAATTTGTTGTATTTAAAACTTGACTCTTCTGTAGTTATATCGTGTACTAAGACTGGTGAAAAATGTAAAGATGCGATTTTCTAGGCCGATAAGATTGAGAACCACACTCCCATTCCGGCGTAATAGTCAAGGAAGTTTGCTGCCGTAATATGGACGCAGCAGGCGCAGTAATATCGTATTAATATCGTAGTAATATCGAATTCGATTTTGAGCGCGATTTGGCTTGGCTTGTCAGTGATTTACGTCGGGGTGTTTGAATTGCCGCTCCAGCTGAACGCACGTGATGGGGATTTACTACTAATCAAAGTACCGGCTTCATTGACTAAACGCGCCTCACAACATCGTTCGATTAATCGTTGCAGCCCTAATTTTAAATAGTAAAAATATTTCAAATTTGTCCTGTTTTTGCTGTAATTTGGATCAAATAAGTGCAGGATTGGTGAGCAAACAAGACTTGCTTTAAGATTTAAAAATCTTAAAACGTTTGACTGGTAGTGTAAATAAATGAATGAATAAAAACTGAATAAAAATATTTGGATGAATATAAATTCATTTGAAAAATAATAAATAATAAAATAATAATTTTAATTTTGGAGTCAACTGCACCTTTAATCTATTTAGCGTGTATTTTTGTGTATTTTCCTTTAATATTCCTGAATGACCAAATTCTTTTAAAAACACCATGTACAAAATCAGTATTTTAGTGCATCAGTTCCACATTAATCCTGCAGCCAACTGTCATAGCATCTCACAGCAGTGAAGCACGCAACACACAGGATTAATCTCAGCCCTGCGTGCCCCCCTTGCCACGCTGCCCCAGAAACTACATAAGATTTAAGCATCCACGCAGCGTGAGGGAGAAGAGGACAGGCGAATAAATCATATCCAATCGCCTTCTGCAGAGAGGCAGTCGTCTCTCTCTCTCCGCACTTTTCAGTCACAGCTTAATGCACCGGAGAAAATACAGCACAGCAGTCTGGTCTGTGCTTGGCACAGACGGCCAGGGATTGCATAAGCCAAGACTGCAAATGGAGAAGGAATATATCAGACCTCAATGATATGGCACAGGGAACAGAGAATATTAGATGTTCATTTTGATGTTGAAAATAACACTGCCAGCAAGCTTCAACATCATGTGACCGCCACAAATCGTACCAGGACTTGCACTTTTAGTGCATTTTGGTATCGGCGAGTGCATGTGAGCATTAACAGCTACATCACAACACTGCAAGCCCTCGGTCAATGTCCCTCCCCCTCTCCAACAGCCAGGGGGCTATTGGCTGCAGCTCCACATTTCCCACTCGCTGCCAGGGTGTATAGGGGAATCTATGTTCAAACAAACCCTGTGAAAGAACTCTCCAAACTCGGCTGGCATTTGCTATACTGCTAGGAAAGCCAAATTTTAAAACCCTATTGACATGTGTTAAGGTCACAAAAACACTACTGGTAATAGAGTTGCAGTCTCAGTCCATAGAGGATCATTCCTGGACCATTTGAAGCATGGTGTACAATAAAAAGCATCCATCTGATTGTTTAGAAACAAATTTGTAAAAGATATACAATAATTTGAAGCCATACATAAGAATATGTGGAAATATGGAAAAGTGCTGTTTCAAGTATCTGCAAACACCAACTCATTTTGATGGTTGCATGTTCTCACAGTGAAAGTTCATTGTGAAGACCTTCGGACAGAAAAGGGGTTGTCTTTGGCCGGCACTATTTTCAATTTGTTACCAAATTTTTGCACACTGCTGTGTATTGTGGTAGCATTTATGTAAGAGGCGCATTACGAAACATCATCAGAAAAAAACTTTGGTTGCTTGTTTGGCATGCCAGTTGGATTGCCACTTCCTGTCTACATTTGGGGTTTTCAACTGTTTTGATGCCATAAAGCCATAAATATGATGACCTTGGGCTCTTTGAAATCCGTCTTATTTTTTTCCAAATTTAATTTTTCTGGTTTCTGTTTTTTCCCTTTTAAATTTTTCTAGATTCTGTTTTAATGGTTAAATTAAAAATAAACATATTAGAGCTGCAAAACGATGAATCGATTCAAAATGTGTACTGTATATATATTAGAGGTGGGCATAGATTAATTTTTTTAATCTAGATTAATCTAGATTAAATCTTGAAATTAATCTAGATTAATCTAGATTAAAATGGCTAATTTGAAGGCATTCAGAATATGTGTGCTACCCAAATAATGACTAAAAGTAAGTCTTTGAGAACGGGTTTCTCAAGCCAGGTGGCGCATTAGACCAGGCGCTCATCTCCTGTTTCCAAAATGCATTACAAACTTCTTGACAATTGCATTTACAACACAATTAACTATACAAACTTGTGTAACCAAGTACTTTTGCGCAAAAGGCTGTACGACGTGCGCGTTCCGGTAAAATATACACAGGCGCGTGGGTATGGATAGCCTATCTGCGTGCATCTTCCAATAAACTGCGTTGCTTTTAGAAGCGTCAATTCAGTTGTTGCATATAGTTAAATGTCTTTATTTCGGGATTATCAAAGTAAATTATAACTCAAACTTGAGATTTTACTGGGGCACAGCAGATTTTCACTGGGGCACGTGCCCCGGTAAAAAGGGTCTAGCAACGCACGCACCTGCCCTGAAGCGGCTTCATAACTGCATCCATGTCTGCGCGTCTCATTTGATGTGGTCATTTCACAGAAGTTGAAGACTCGTTCTCGCCTCCTACAGTGCAATTCAACTAGGTAGGCACGTTATCCGCGCTAAAATATCAAAGTGAAAGTCTTCATATCTTGCGTAGTTTAGACCCAGCTCCCAACCCAACTTTGAGAATAGATTAACGGCGATATTTTTTTTATCGCGCGATATGAGTCTCACGTTAACGCAGCACGTTAACGCCGATAACGGCCCACCACTAATATATATATATATATATATATATATATATATATATATATACACATACATGTATATATACACACACACACACACGTACATACATGTATATATTAAAAATATGTTAGATTTATAGATTTATATCTAATATATATATATATATATATATATATATAAATAAAATATAAATTCTATATATATACATACACACAAATATTTTTTTAAATAAATACATATATGTGTGTGTATTTATATATACATAGACACACATACATACACAGCACACATATAGTATGCAAACATAAACTTTATTTTGAATCGATTAAATCACAGCTAACTGTTTTGCAGCTCTAAAAATATGAATCCAAAACCATGTCTAATTAATTGAAATAATAAAATGTACACAATTCAGCAGCAATTTAGTAAGTTTAACAAAAATGACATTTTTAAGGCCCTATGAAATATGTTTTATTGTTTTTCTCATATTCATTTTATTTTTCTCAAATTCTGTGTTTTTCATTAATGAATTAATGAATTCCATGTTATTGGTTTCATTAAATGTTAATAATCTAAGGCATATATCATTTTATTTATTATCATTATTTTATTTATTTTCCCAGAAATAGTGTGCTATGTGTTTACATTTTGCTGGTAAATAAATTCTACTATAATATAATATAAATAATATCTACTATAATAATTTCTCTGGTTAATATTCCTTAAAAATAATTTTATTAGTAGCAGTTAGGGGTGTAACGATACACGTATTTGTATTGAACCATTCGGTACAAGGCTTTTGGTTTGGTATGCATTCATTGGACTAATCCTACTACATTTAAAAAAATGGGTGTGTTCACACTTGTAGTTCTGTTCGTTTGGTTCATTTGGTCTGGATCAAAAAGGAAAATTATACATTTGCTCCTGGTCCGCTTAGCGTTCACACTGGTATTTTTGACAGCGAACCTCCAGATGCCAAACCTCAAGGTATAGTGATGCTTTTACAACCTGATTGGTCAGGTTGAATGACGTATATTTTTGACAGAACTCATCGAACACCCCAATCAAAAGGAAAACGTGTGTTTGAATTAAAATGGTGCTGAAGGTGCATGACATCAAAGTGCCTATTCACTGATTGTGTACATAATTTTATTTTTACCACCTGCAAACTCAAAAAGAGCTTATAAAAGGTACTTTACTTCCTCGTTGCTCCACTTTTGCCCCCTGCTCGTTTTGTTTTTGGATACACCACTTGTTCCCTTCGTGAAATCATGTTGCATAGCATCATATCTGGTCATTACTTCCTGTTTTTTGGTTGATTTGGAAGTATATGGTCCGTGTCGCATACATATTTCAATCAAACCGCACCAGAGTTCATTTTTTTCACCCATCTTTTTAAGTTGGGTTGGTCCGCTTGTTTGGTGCGCACCAGGGTTCGGACGGCAGCGTTCACACTTACTCAAATGAACCGCACACCGAGTTCATTTTAATCGAACCAAACATGACAAGTGTGAACACACCCTAAAAGAGCTTACAGTGCCACTATGTCGTATATCGAACGGAACAGTTACAACCCTAGTAGAACTAGTACTATCATTACATTAAGTCATATTTTTCTGTCACAGTTTCTTCAAATTAAACAAACTTTTATTTTGATGGGTTGCTTTGAAGACTTTAATGACGATAATTTTTCTCAATGCTCATGAAGTGACTCTCAGAGCATTAGAGATTATTACTAAAAAGTATGTTTATGTGTTCATGTAGTCATATATTGAGGCAGCAGAGGCTGAAAACACGGCAAGTACGTAGTAAACAAAGCAAACAACGCATCTGTGCCATTCATTCACGCAGAACATGCAAGATTCATATTTAAATAGTCTTTTTGTGCATGTGCTTGGCTTAATATTCACAAGCAGTAGTCTATATTGTGTTTTGATTTAAGTGTACTGAAAAAAATCAGCCTGATATTATAAAGACAACATGCTGTTTGCAAAAATATTTTTTAGATTTTCATTGTACTAAAGCCATAAAAATTGTTCAAATATTACCTGGAAAAGATGTACTTTTTATTACATTATTTATTTCATTCAAATCAAATCTATTGTTACGTCACAACAGTTAGCAAAAGCTAGAGATTACGGTTTATGAAGTTTTAAATATGGATATTTTTCTTACACAAATGCATTAATTCACCTCGGAAGGCCTTTATTAACTCCCTAGGGCTGTGTGCAGTACTTTTTATGATGGATGGATGCATGCATGTGCTTTTTTGGACTTTTAACACCTATTCGCCAGCTATAGCCAGGACACTTTTAATATAACTCCGACTGTATTCGTCTGGAAGAAGAAAGTCATATACACCAAGGATGGCTTAAGGGTGAGTAAATCATGCAGTGATTTTCATTTTCGGGTGAATTCCGTTCTCACTCATTCGCATACATATAAATGGAAATCAATGGAAGGAAAGTGCAGTATGACCAGCCCTATAGCAAAAGCTGCCACAGTAGCACCACTCATCACTTTTGTTTTTGAAATATTCACGTGTCCAACAATTACACACAAACACAAATATCTGCCCAATGTAACAAAATTAGTTGTCTTTCATGACTTATAGCACGTGGTATCACCATTCAAACAGCTGTATGCTAATTCATTTGTTAACAGCTAATTCAAAACAAGACTCTTCATCAAGCCATTGCTTTAATCATACAGCAGGCATATGATCATTAACCGATGAAAACAATAACAACCAAAGGTAGTTTAGGCTGAAAAACACCTGACTCAAATTTCAAGGGTGTTGACTGTAAATGGGTGTTGAAAAATGGAAAAACACCATACCTGAACCTTAGGGAGAACTTGCCCATACTTATTAATAATTACTTTAATGGCCATGTGAAATGCATTTCTTGCCAGCAGACGCAATATACATTACTCCCAAAGGGACTCATTTTGTAACACAAAATGTGCATTCATGGCCATCTTCTCCTTGAGACTTGAGATTTCTGAGTTACTTCTATTCATAGACTTTCAGTTGATTTCACAGTGCGGTCTGGGCTTCATGACTGTCAACTGAGATTTTCTACGCTGCCAGAGAAACCAGAATATCCACCCCGCACAGACCAGCCTTCCTCCAATCTATGATTTAGTGCATTTTTTATAAGTTTCCATTGGGCAAAACTGGCATTCTTGTCTAAATCTGACTTCAAACATCTCTGTCAATCTGCAAACTTTAGGATTTCCACCCAATCCATCAAACCAAAAAGAAACCAATTTCTCTATTTCAGCTCGGAAGGTTGCAAGACACGCGGCAGAACTGCCGAAATCACAATGAGGGCTTTGACAAGACAGATGACTCACCTCCTGCTAAGCTTACATGCTCATATTTACGTCTGACAACCGAGTAACTAGGTGTGTTTCTGAGACTCTCAGCTGCTTCACCCAAGGTAAAGGTGAGCATAGGTGTGGCCCGGTGCTGTAGTGAAAGGCCCATTTGTCTGGAGGTGGAGGGGGCAGGGGAAAACAGAGGGGGAAGATTGGGGGTGTCAGACATTGTTGTGCCCCAGCAGGGGCTGGTGATCTTTACTGAGACAGATCTGGTGCAGAAAGAGCAGCGGAGAGGAGAAGGAGTGGCTGTTGTGTGCATGCCAAAGTGGCAGCAGGGTGTGAGGCCGGCCCACTCCACTCTTCATTTACACTCCAGTGAGAGCGTCTGTCAGCCACTATGGCCACAATGATGAGGACACAGCAATATCATACTCCAAACATCAGCGCACGGCTTCATAAATCCTTACCACGAATCGGTGTATTGTAGAAAGCGCTGGGCGTGTGTCAGGAGAACACAGCCCTCCTGTTGACACTATGATCTAAAGCTAGAGTGGGCCGACCGGTTTTGCGCTTATGGAAATAATGGACTGAAAATCTGAGATTCAAGGGAGCTCTAAATGATCACAGCACATGCACACCCTGTACAGAAGCCCAACCACAAAGAAGATAGATTAACATACTGACAGCTAAAATACCATGTGCAATTTAGCGCAATTAAATCCTCCTACAATATATAGTTATATAAAATAATAAAACAAAGATTAAATAAAATATAAATAATAAAATAAGGTTACATAAAGGGTATAAAACATATAAATACAAATGAATTGTGTAAAAAAAAAAAAGGTAATTGCAAAGAATTGCATGATACAAACTTTCAATTATGACTTTTTTTTCTCAGAATTCCATGATATAAACTCACAATTGAGTTATAAAGAATTGCGAGTTATAAAGTCAGAATTGCGAGAAATAAAGTCAGAATTGCAGGATCTTAACTTGCAGTTGCGAGAAATAAAGTCAAAATTGCGAGATATAAAATCACAATTATGACTTTTTTTCCAGAATTGCGTGATACAAATTTGAAATTATGACTTTTTTCTCTGAATTTTATGAAATTGTCAGAATTGAGAGTTATAAATTCAGAATTATGGGATATTAACACGCAAATGTGAGAAATAAAGTCAGAATTGGAAGATACGAAGTCAGAATTGCACAATAAAATCTCACAATTGCGAGTTATAAAGTCAGAATTGTGAGTCAGAACTGCACGATATAAACTCACAAACGTCAGAATTGTGAGAAATAAAGTCAGAATTGTGGGACCTTAACTCGCAATTGCAAGAAAAAAAGTCAGAATTGCGTGATACAAACTTAAAATTAAAAAACTTTTTTCTCAGAATTCCATAATATAAACTCACAACTAAGAGTTATAATGTCAGATTTTTGGGATCGTAACTTGCAGTTGCGAGAAAAAGTCAGAACTGTGAGATATAAACTCGCAAATCTGACTTTTTTTCCCAAAATTGTGTAATACAATTTTGAAATTATGACTTTTTTTCTATGAATTTCATGATACAGTCAGAATTGCGAGTTATGAAGTCAGAATTGTAAGCTATAAAGTAGGGCTGGGTGATAAACCGGTTTTATTGATTAACTCGAATGTGTAGTTTACATTGATTTGTTTGAATGAAAATCGGTTTTCTCTTTAATATCCGCCGACGCTCCTCTTTGTGCTCCAGCAGTTCCGAATGGGCTCAGCCCTCCCTCCGCGCATTTACCATATTAGAAATACACATATATATATATATATATATATATACATACATATATATATATATATATATATATATATATATATATATATTTGTATTCAGAAAGGCACGGAAAACAAATAACGCAAGCCACTAAAGGGATATGATTAGCTGCTTGCTAGCAAGTTAGCCGGACCCGATCAGCATATTTGTGTTTGCGCTCAGAGGAGCTTTAAAGGTTTCTACGTGTTTTTGCAACGTATAGTAATGTATCACGGACATATCTCATGAATCCTTTCATAAATAAAGTGTAGAGAGAGTCTAAATAAGAGATTTGATTGTACAGTATAGCGAGCGTCGTTGATTATAATAGAGCTTTGTGATATTGCGATCCAAGATGAGTGACAGCTTTTAATAATTTTTAAGGGAGATTGTAAATGAGATATTGATTTAATACAACAGTTAAATAAACAAAAAAATATTATTAAGTGACTTACATTGTCTGACAATAACACTATTGCCTGATATTGCTCTATTTCGTCGTCAAAAGTATTCTGAAACAAGTCCCATCTGAGCCGCTATGCATCTCCATTCAAACACAGTGGTGTTTCGTTCATGAATGAACGTGCGTTTTTAAACGAATCTAGTGAAATGATTCAATTTCCCATTCATAAAGACCGTAACTTGCTTTATTCTGAATGAACCATCCGTTCAAACGAATCAAATGAAAGACATGATTCAGTAATTAAATCAGTGTCTTGCCACCACCTGCTGGCAGATCGTTTCAGTTATTTAAATCTGTGTTTTTCAACCACTGTGCCGCGGTACACTAGTGTGCCGTGAGAGATCGTCAGGTGTGCCGTGGGAAATTATTCAATTTCACCTAATTGGTCTAAAACATTTTTTGAAAACTAAGAAGTTATTGTCTGCGAATAATGTGCCATTGTCGAGTGTCTGCGCTGTCTAGTGACACCGGCAGATTAATCATGTCATACTCTTCCATATCAGTAGGTGGCACTGGCAGTAGATAGCTAATTGCCTGTTTATTTGATTCCTAGTCAAGACACTTTGATAAGAATGACTGTATATTGTTAATTGCACTTTTTATTTGAAAGAAGAAGAAATATGAAAGATCATAAAATACTTTTTTCTTTGTGTTTATATGATTCCTGTTCAAGACACTTCGATAAGAATGGCTGTATTTTGTTAATATAGGCTACAGAGTTTCATTTTTTTACAGTTTCGATTGTTGGTGTGCCTTGTGATTTTTTTGATTAAAAATGTACCTTGGCTCAAAAAAGGTTGAAAAACACTGATTTAAATCATTTAATATTTCTGTGTTCAAAATTGTATATTTATATATACGATATAACTGCAAGCGAAAAGCATGAAATATATATTTTCATATTAATTTGTCTTACAAACATTTACTGTGTGCGGTATGATAAGAATGGGGCCTGGTGGAAAGCGATCACTGATGCAGTTGCTATGTATATTGCAAAATATATGGTGCCCACATATAATGTGGAAAAGCTGGGGTTTCTTTACATGCTGAAAGTAGTAGGGGGTAAAAAAAAATCTATTTAAATCGTAAATCGGATTTTTGGTGAAAAAATCTGGGATTTTATTTTTTGGCTATATCGCCCAGCCCTATTATAAAGTCAGCATTGCGAGAAATAAAGTCAGAAATTTCTCAGAATTCCATGATATAAACTCATATCTGAGAGTTATAAAGTCAGAATTGTGAGTTACAAAGTCAAAATGGCACAATATAAGTCAGAATTGTGGAATCTTAAATCGCAATTGTGAAAAAGTCAGAAATGCATGAGACAAACTTGCAATTATGACATTTTCTCAGAATTCCATGATAAACAGAGTTATAAAGTCAGAATTGCACAATATAAACTCAAAATTGCGAGATATCAACATGCAATTCTGAGAAAAAAAAAGTCTCTCACAATTCTGGCTTAACAACTATGAATTTATATCATGCAGCTGAGGAAAAGAAGTTTATATATCGCAGAATTGTGTGTTTGTGTCCCGCAATTCGAGCTTTATTTCTCGCAACTGCGAGTTTATATCCCGCACTTCTGCCTTCATACTCTTTTTACACTCTTTTAGACTTTTTACATTTTGGAATAGTGACTTTTGCGAGTTATATCATGCAATTCTAAGAAAAAAGTCAGAATTGAGAGTTAAAGTGGCAATAAGCTTTTTTTATTATTTAGTGGCAGAAACGTGCTTCCATACAAAACAGTTTTTTAATAAATAAAAACAAAAGTTTCCTGTGTGACCAATTTAGTTGATGATTCTGACTGTTGAGGCCTGTATTCAATTAGTCTGATTGGTTGTTTTGATTCCTTAAAAAGAACCGTCCTAATCGAGCGATTCAGTGGGGAACTGAACAGCATGTTCTACTGTAGATTTATTGCAGCATGCAGCCAGCGAGGAACAGACAGTTGAAAGCTGGGATGATTACTTGGGTGTTACAAAATAATCTTTTGACAACAAGTCTTTCTTTCTCTCCTCGCAAAAATCACAAACCCACATCTTTCAGCCAAAACACACAGTGATTATACAGTATTTTGGTCAATGCATGGCAGACTAACCAGTGGCACAGCATTCTCGATGCAGGAAACACTGCTGTATTACAGTAATAAAAATGAGATTAATTTTCACATTACAGTACCATGAATTTAAGAGCTGTGATACAGCAACGAGGACCATAGCATGCATTTCATTTCAGAATGTATTAATGAGTGTCAAAATATCATTAGTGAAGCTATGCATCAGAGCTCAGCAGCACGGCTATTTTAAGCAACTTGGTTATTAAGCTGCTCTCTGCTTATCACTGATGAACAGGAAACACATTTGAGTAATAATTCCTCCGAGTGTGAAAAAGAAGAACATAAAATTCATTCTGCTACATGTCAGCATGTTTATTTCGACGCTTATTCGTTATTATGGTGGGAAAAGATTTTAGTGAGCATAACTGCAAAACAAACTCATTTTTATAAATATTTGTGACAAATTTCCTTCAAACTTGTTATAAAACAACAGAGTATTGACAGCAATGATAATGTATATGAAAAGAAATGTTTCTTACCATTTATTAGTATATCTTTTTTTACATTTACAAAGAATTCAGGGATCCTACCTTCTGTAAAGCTGTACTCTGCTGCTTTACACTAAACTGTTGCTTCACTCCTAAAGACTATACAAGAACAATGTATAGGTAAACAATGTGTTCACAGACTTGAAGCGTGTTAACCAATTTGTGTACAGGATATCCTGTTATGTCTTACATGTCATTCTTCAGTGTAGGGGTGAAAGTGAATGAGGTCTAGACACAAAGAAACAACAAATGACTTTGAACTAGGATAACCTTAGGATTAAAACAGAACGCCGCATGGCAGAAGCTAACAAAAGATGCATTAGCCACGTACGTTGTGCCGTACAATGCATCACCTGCAGTGACAACGGATGAGATGAACACCAATCATCTTCAACTAGGCCTGGGTGGCCAGAACTGTTCAATCCTGATATTGAAAGGCGGATCAACACCACCATACAAGCGAGTATCTCCCTCAGAGTCACCTTCAGATGCTTGTGTTTCAACCTCTGCAATGCTGAAAGCATTTCTGTCATCGCGGAGATGACCAGACAGACAAGTAGTCTGCTGTTCCACAGTGACGTCAGTGGCAAAGACCTGTGAGAGCTGCTCCAACAACCCAGTTTACCATTAGAAAACACTCTCCGACTGACGTTTTTCAGCCATCGTGAATGAAAAGTATGTGAGGGCTGAACAAACAGTAGTTATTGATACATTTATTGAACTTTCCCATGGCTTAGTTTCTACTAATCACTTGTTATGAAAAACCCTGAGCGTGATCAATAGCAAATGGCAGAATGATGAAATTAGACAAGAAATCTCAGTTGATTTGTGTTCTGGTCTAAAAAGCAATGCCTAAGGAAACACAAAATGCTGTAAACCAGTCGTGAGTTTTGCAAAAATGAAACGATAGAAGAAAATTCAATACAACACACAATTACAACAGTTTTCTTTCCAAACCGCTTGTCTATATGAAATGATCAACGCTGTTGCTAACTGCAGATGTTTTAGGCTTATTGTTGTGTGGACATTTGGCTTCTGAAATTAGAGACAGTTTGGATCACATTCGAGTAAGAATTACATAACACGCTGTGAGCAGCATGACAAGATTATACCACACAAAACCTGGCATGATATTGGTTATGCGGGATTCAAGACGGCAGCATTGCTAAACATAAAAATAAATAAGAAAAATCTACAAGGAAAGGTAGGCTGAAGGCTTTTTGGAGACAAACATGCACAAAAAAGCAGTTCAAAGCAGTAAAAAAAATAAAATTAAACAAAATATAAATTTTAAATGAAAAACCTTCAAAAAAAGTGAAAGTGCTAAAATGACTAAACCTGAAATTAAAATAAATTAAAGCTAAATAGATATATTAAAACTAACTAAACTGAGAAAAGCACAACATTACTGAAACAAACTAAAACTAAATTAAATAAAAAATAAAAATAAATAAAAAGCTAATTCCGATATTTTAGCAAAATACTATACAATTATATACACAACCAGTCAAAATATTGACAAAGAAGCCTCTTCTGCTCACCAAGCCTGCATTTATTTGATCCAAAATTGTGAAATATTTTAATTATTTCAAATAACTTTTTTCTATTTTAATATATTTTAAAATGTCATTTATTCTTGTGGTTTTAAAGCTGATTTTTTGCATAATTACTTAAGTCTTCAGTGTCACTTGTTCCTCTAGAAATCATTCTAATATTCTGATTTGCTGCTCACAAAAACATGTATTATTATTGTTGTTGTTGAAAACAGCTGAGTAAAAAATTTTCAGGTTTATTTGATTAATAAAAAGTTCAGAAGAACAGCATTTATCTGATATAGAAATATTTGTAACATTATAAATGTATTTATGGTCACTTTTGACCAATTTAAAGCATCCTTGCTACATAAAAGTATTCATTTCTATAATTTCTTTCCCCCAAAAATATATATACACAGACTCCAAGCTTTTGAATGAGTGTAGTGTATAATTTTACAAAAGCTTTTTATTTCAGATAAATGCTGATCTTTGGATCTTTCTATTCAAAGAATCCTGAAAAAGAAATGTACTGTTTAAAATATTGATAATAAATATAATAATACATTTTCTTAAATGGCAAATCAACATTTTAGGGTGATTTCTGAAGGATCATGAGACACTGAAGACTGGAGTAATGATGCCTAAAATTTAGATTTGATCACAGGAATAAATTGCATTTTAAAAACTATTCAACTAGAAAGTAGTTATTTTAAATAAAAATATTTCACAATATTACTGCTTTTTGTATTTTGGATCAAATAAATACATGCTTGGTGAGCAGAAGATTCTTTAAAAACAAACATTAAAAATCTTACTGTTCAAAAACTTTTGACTGGTAGTGTATATAATCATAAAACAAACCTAAAACACTATATAACTATATAGTATGCCAAAAGCAGTATATCAGTTAAGAAATATAAACATGAATATGACTCATTCAACAGCAGGCAAAAAAAGACCCAGATGAACTACTTCATCTGCTGATATTCAAAACAAACCTTCCCATAATGCCACAGAAGCTGTCAAAGTCAAAATGCTGCCACCGTAAATTACTTTTCAAATGCTACAGGCACCAAGTTGCTTATCATGGCTTAATTGTACTTAAGTTAAATAATTACAAGTCAAAACAGGTCAAAAAACGCCATCATGACAGATCACGCAGCATGTCTATGAACGTATTGATACAACACACCTGCAAACCTACAGAAATACACTCGAATATGTCCAGATTCTTAGCCAATGGAAAATGACTCCTCAAAATCGGAAGCAAAGCATTAAACCGATCAAGAACCAAACTTCATGACCATCCTACACCATACACACAATTATAAATCCAAACCAATTAAAAGCTCAACGCTGTCCTTCAAAGAGTTAACATAGATGTAGACTAAGATGTCTGCTAAAGGTTAGGATCACAACAAAAGTGAGTTCGTCCAGTCCAAATAATACAAATATAACTCATACATACCTGTCAGGGACTGTGGACCGTGTGTCGCTCATTGGGCTTTTGTTTTTAGCTTTTATTTGTCCTATATCCTATAGTCATTTTCAGATGCATCAGGAGAAGCATCGGTTTCTGTTGTTGCATGAGGCTGTTGTATCCGTATTCCTCTGTGTTGACCAAGAGGCTCACTAATGACAAAAAAAACATCAAATTTAGTATAAAAGTTGGACCAAAACAGCATACAATGATTGCATACAATCATAAAGATGCCCCAAAACATACGACTTCAAATATGTGACCCTGGACAATAAGACCAGTCACAAGGGTGAACTTTTCAATTTTGAAATGGAAAGATGATAAGCTTTCCACTTATGTATGCTTTGTTAGGACAGGACAATATTTGGCTGAGACACAACTGTTTGAAAATCGAATCTAGAGTGCAAAAAAAAATCTAAATATTGAGAAAATCGCTTTTAAAGTCATCCAAATTAAGTTCTTAGCAATGCATATTACTAATCAAAAATTACTTTAAATAGGAAATTTATGAAATATCTTGACATAAAAGAAAAATCAATAATTTTGACGAATACAATGTCTTTTTAGTATAGTATACAGTATAGTATATCCACTGAAGACCTTAAAAGTAAAATCATCACATAAAGTACATATGCATCATATTTTCCAGAACCAACGTGTTTCAACCAGTATCCCGAAGTAACCCAAAGAACATTTGGTTCCTCCAGGAGTGTTGCTGTTTGCCAAAAAAATAACACTATTGTTGATAACAACATTATCATTAACACAATAACACTCTACTATAACGTTAATTGCAGTTTAGACATATAAAACACAGTAAATACGTTCGGTATACACAAAACGTTACTAAAACGTTTCGCATGTTAGTTTAACAGTGTAGCAAGTCAAGAGGCTTGTACAGATAAGTCAATAATTAAACCAAAATAACGTTATCGTACAGCTATCAAATTTACCTTCATATTCAGCAGCAGCGCCCAGGTGAAGACGAAACACTTCTATCTCCACGAAGTTACACTCCTGTGGCAATTGAAACACTTTTGAGTTTTCTAATGTTGAATGTGTATATACGTCCACAGCCAACACAGCAGCAGATACTCGTACCGCAACCCAGACTGCAAGACGAGGCCTTTGCTATGCTAAAGCTAACGGCAGCCTAATAACGTCCACTCCAAAAATGAGACGCGATATTTTCCCAACAACAACAATAAACAGCCGTGTGCATCCACACCAATCCCACAGTCATCCAGACTGGGAAAAAAATGCACGCGCTCATACACGTGTCACCTCACGGAGAGTTTCCATGGAGCGGCGACGAAATCACTTCAGCATCAAAATAAACAAAACCACTCGGTAAAGTTCGCGTAGGTCTTTCCGAATGTTTTCAGAGACGATACAAAGTTCGTACGGAAGCGAGGGTCCACGTTGAAATCAGTTTAGAGGTTGTAGGCTCCGGTCCATCAAACTGGGGAAAGTTGAGATGTGCCGGACTTGCTGCCGTGTCTCCCGCGGGGTTGCGTCTCAAAACCTAGTGAGCCGCCTGTGTGGACAGCATTTCCGATTCAACCGAGTTCACTCGAGCTCACTCTGCTGAACAAACTCGGAACGTGCATAAAAATGCTGTCTAGGTAGCCAGGCTGACTGGAATTTGAGAAACTGTCAGTGTTTTGGTTATAGTTTGGAGTGAGGATGGTAATTCAAAGTTTCTTTTTTGCTTAGATTCACTCGAACTCTGGAAACGCGTCCAGTGGAAATTAAACATCAGGACATGTTAAAAAAAGAGTCTTTGATGCGGTTTTAGATGCCTTTGGTTATATTCTTTTTAGTATTTCTTTTCATTAATACATTAAAACGTACTTGTTTTGAATGGAACATTTGTGTATCCATAGTAATTTGGACAAAGCGTTCACTTTCGCCCATTTTTGCGTGATATTACTGGTTTTCTTAAGTAAAAGTCGTGTTTTTTATGTACAGCTGGTTAAATGAGTTTAATTAATCCACTGGAAAAAGTGAGCAAGTCACTGGTTATATTCAACTTCAACTTCACACTGTTTCAAGTATTATGTTAGTTTGCCACATGGTGGACGTTCACAAAACTGCAACGCGTTAATGACGTTTTGCTTTGAGATGGACCTTTTACGTATATTATATTGGATTTTGTTTAGTAATTTTTCTTTAACACTTTTATACTTTTTTTTTATTACTTAATGTAGTAACTAACATGAATGAACAAAAAAATACATATATTACAGTATTTATTCATCTTAATTTTAGGTAATGAAAATACAGTCGTTCATTGTTATTGTTAATTCACAGTGCATCAACTAATTTTAACAAGCACAACGTGATTTTAATAATACATTAGCAAATGCTAAAAATTAACATTAAGATTAATAAATGCTGTAAGTATTGTTTATTCTTAGTTCATGTTAACTAAAGAAATTAACTACTGTTAAAGGGATAGCTCACCCAAAAATGAAAATTTGATGTTTATCTGTTTACCCCCAGGGCATCCAAGATGTAGGTGACTTTGTTTCTTCAGAAGAACACAGACAAAGATTTTTAACGAAAACCGGTGCAGTCTGTCAGTCATATCATGGAAGTGGATGGGCACCAGACCTTTAAAAGTAAACAAAAACATGCACAGACAAATCCAAATTACACCCTGCGGCTCGTGACGATACATTGATGTCCTAAGAGATGAAACGATCGGTTTTTGTGAGAAACTGAACAGTATTTATATCATTTTTTACCTTTGATACACAGCCACGTCCATCAGTCCTGAACACGAGCTTTTCATCCGGCTCGTTACATGTGAACGCGCATCCTTGCTAAATAAAAGTATTAATTTCTATTATTTATTTCCCAAAATGGAATAGTGTATAATGTTACAAAAGCTTTTTATTTCAGATAAGTGCTGATCTTTGGATCTTTCTATTTATCAAAGAATCCTGAAAAAAAAATTTACTCAATAATAATAATAATGATAAATGTTTCTTTAACAGCAAATCAGCATATTAGACTGATTTTTGAAAGATCATGTGACACTGAAGACTGGAGTATAATGATGCTGAAAATTTAGCTTTGATTACAGGAAAAAATTACATTTTGATGCAAGAAATTATTGATTCGAAGTCGGACGGGTGGGGTCAAAAAGGTTTTAAATTTATTCAAAGTTTCCAAAAGTTATATATATCTTCTAGTATGAAAATAAATGCCACAATTAAAAGAATAGTAGCCATAACAAGAATCACATTATTAAATTAATCAAATTAGAATTAAAATCAAAGTCGAATTAAAGGTGTAAGTCAAATTCAAAGCTAGTCAAATCTGAGAGAAGTTAGTCTAATAGAAATATTAGACGGTCTAGGTGCACCCAGTATCAGAGTAAAAGATAGAGAGCGGAGAGAAAGAAGAAGTAAGAAGTGTGAAGTCTCCGATCTGCAAGGGATGCAGGTTTAGCAGTTCTTTTACCCTAAAACCAGACAGTACAGGAAGTCTATAGGTCGCTTATATGTCTAATTTTGATTAGGAACACATTACTCATGTCTCAGCTCGTGAACAATTATTAATTTGCATGTTTGCCTACCAACCCAAACTTTAAAAAGGCACATTTACTAAGAAGTACTTCTTGTTCTAAGAACATCGGTCTGTCTGTTGGAGTTGATATAGATATGATAAAACATACAAAAATAACATAGCTACATAGCAACAGCACACAGTCTCATGCCATGTCTCAAAAGGTCAATCAGGGTAAAACTGTTAGGGCATTGAATACATATTCTCAAAAAGATCAATAATTATATAAATATAATAATTCATAATATATATTCATAATACAGTTAATAATGCATAATCTTAGATACGAATATGCAAATTCTTGTTAATTTCATATAGTCGACACATCACATTTTAACATTTATTCAAATGGAAAGCAGTTATTTTAAAGAGTAAATATATTTCACAATATTACTGCTTTTGCTGTATTTTAGATCAAATAAATTCAGGCATAAGAGACTTCAAAAAAATGTACTGTCCAAAAACATACTTTTACATACCCCTTGCAGGATATGCAAAATGTTCATAATTTTAACAAAATAACAGGGATCAAAAAATAAATGTTGTCAGTCACAATTTAAATGACCGTCACTAAAGATCTATTTAACTTTTTCCTACGTAACTGATGAGCGCTGCCATGTCAGTTCTATCGTTTGGGTGCTTTTGTGTTCCACTAAATAATAAAATAATATGTTGAAATAATGTGTACTCTTATTTTGTGGGGAAAAAAAATCCCACGAGATTCGCCCCGTGTTCGCTTATGTTTTCAATGCAGCTAACCTCGCGTCGCTTCATGCCTACTCATTAAACTATGACAGCTGATTTTCTACACAAAGTTGCTACACTGTAAAGTGATAAAACCTTGCCGCCATTTGCTTTTTAAAGCCATTTTATAGGTTTAACAGAAAATACGTTAATTTTGACTAGAAACACCAGAGATACTGTATAAAGCACCGTTCCATTTGAGTCCGACTTCTGTGTTCAGGAAAAAGGCGGCTAAACACATTATTGTAATGATGATGATATTTATTGATTTATCAACTGGTGTGGTCAATTCACCATAACAGATAAATATCTAATGCAAACATCCAGTAAGTCATCACTCAGTCTCACAATTTGAAAAGGGTTACATTTCAAAGACAAGATTTCTGGGTTTACTTTTTCATTCAAGTCATTAATCACACACAAATCATTCAGTAATCTTCCAGAAACATTTAGTAGTGTTTCATGATCATTTCTGAACATTGCACATACTAAAGGTTTAATGGAAAGGAATGTAAAAGCAACATATCTAATTAAAATGTATACCAACTAGTGTTCCTAATTACAAAAATATCAAATATTTCCAGTACAGTTTAAACACTTATGAGTACAAATATATCAAATTAGATTTGATTGTAAGAATTTTGAGTTAATCATAATGGCAAATAATAAAAAACCATTAAGACTGTTTAAGGGCTCTGATACAGCACGGATGTTTTCCCATGTGTATATTACCAACCACAAATAAACTTTAATGGCTGATATCCTTTAAAAAATATGTAAACATCTATTAGCTGCAGAGCTTTATTAGCTGGTACATTTGTTCTGATTCTCTTCCCTCCAGTGTTAGAAACGAGAGGCCAATCTGCTGATCAGAGAGATCCTTTACTCTCTCTTCACATCCTGCCCGTTGACCTCTGCCATCCTGTGGCGATTCATCCAGCGCTGGTATTTGCGGTATGTGAAGCGGCCAATGTCAACCACGAACACCCAGGACAGCGCGTACATGGCCACACCACCGCATTTAATGATAAACTTGGGTCTCGGAGAGACCAGCTCACAGTACAACATGGCCCCGCCGACGAAAACGCGCATGAACACAAACAGCAGCACGAACAAAACATCCACAACGTCTCCGAGGAAGCTGTTATAGCGGCCGGAGTGTTTTAAAAACCAGCGTGTCTGAAGGAGGGGGTTTGTGATCTCGCTGCCAAACAGCACGGCGCAAGACTCGATGCCTGACTCTCCCAGCCACAGAGTGAGCATAATACCCAGGATGCTCATGGTATGGTGAGCAAGCATCACCAGGCCCTCTGTGCGGAAGTACACACACCAGGCCATGTCAAAGATAAAGTAGCCCAGACTGACCACCATAGCGCTGATCTGCAGAGGGGTGTTCTTTGTACCTGCAAATGATATATAGAAAAAAATTAGCATTTTTTATGGAAAAAAACTATTTGACAATAATAATAAGACTACATTACACAGTTGAAGTCAAAAGTTTACATACACCTTGCAGAATCTGCAAAATTATTTGACCAAAATAATAGGAATCATATAAAATAAAGGTTATTTTTTATTTGGTACTGACCTCAACTCTATATTTAACATAAAGGACATGTACATATAGTCCACAAGAGAAAATAATAGTTGAATTTATAAAAATGACCCCATTTAATAGTTTACATACACTTGATTCTTAATACTGTGTTGTTACCTGAATGATCCACAGCTGTGTTTTTTTGTTTTTGTTTGTTTTAGTGATAGTTTAGATCCCTTGTTTGTCCTGAACAGTTAAACTACTTGATGTTCTTTAGAAAAATCCTTCAGGTCCCACAAATTTTGTGTTTTTTGAGCATTTTTTGTGTATTTGAACCCTTTCCAACAAATGTATGATTTTGAGATGCATCTTTTCACACTGAGGAAAACTGAGGGACTCATACGTAACCATTACAGAAGGTTCAAATGCTCACTGAAGCTCCAGAAGGAAAAACAATGCTTGATGAGCTGGGGGTGTAAACTTTTGAACAGAATAAAGTTGTGTACATTTTTCGTATTTTCTTTAAATATCATATTCTTTTTTTATTTAGTACTGCCCTTCAGAAGCTGAAGATACTTAGATGTTTCCCAGAAAACAAAATAAGTTAAATTTACCCTGATCTTCAAATTCATAATGCATTGTGTTTTCTACTGACGCATCAGTGAGCGTTGCACCTTCTGTAATAGTTGCATATGAGTCCCTCAGTTGTCCTCGGTGTGAAAATATGGATCTTATAATCATACAGTCATTGTTGGAAGGGGTTCAAATATACAAAAATGCTGAAAAACCACAGAATTTGTGAATTTTTTCTGACGAAAAGCAGGCAGAGAGCAAACAAGGGACTCATTAACAACTATCACTAAACAAAAAAACAATTAATACAATATGTCTGTCTATGCGGAAAAAAACATGTTTTTTTGATACATGACTAGAGAAAACAGAAAAAGGGATGTAAAGAAAGGTGGGAAAACTTCAACACCCATAATGCACTGGACTCAATCAGTCTATCCTTGAATAAGGATTTAAAAAAGTGAAAGTAAGATAAGCAGGTTTCTGAATCTGAAAAATATCTCTCAAAAGTCCTTCAGATGATGCATTTTACACGATCCGGCAGACTTGTTATTGAATGATGGGGATTATCTTGGTGCAGGTAACAGAAAGTACACAGAAAGTATACATTGTTAATACTTGTACTACCGCCATCGGAAAATCAGAGAACTAACCCTTTGACAATGTGTGAATTTACTTTGCAAAAACCAAATCAAAACATTCCAAATATCAGCATGGTTGCAAATGGGATGCTGACTTATACAACAGTTCAATAAACAAGTTACATTTTAGACATAATATTGTTTGTTGTCTCTATTCCGCCAACAAAAATAGTTTTAAACACAAGTCTCTGAAAAACATGCATTGGTGTTTTGTTACTGAATGAATCTGCATTTAGAACAAATCAGTTGAGTGAATAATTCAGTAACTCCTTCATAAACAGTCATTTGCTTTGTTTCCTAAAGGAATAAATCGCCCAAAAATAACAATTACCCCCATGACTTATTCACCCTCAAGCCTTTCTAGGTGTATATGACTTTATTCTTTCAGGCAAATACAATCAGAGTTTTTTTAAAAGGGTTCTGGCACATTCAAGCTTTATAATGGAGGTGAATGGGTGTTGAGATTTTGAAGTCCAATAAAGAGCATCCATTCATCATAAAAAGTACTCCACATGGCTTAATAATCCCCTTCTGAAGTGAATTTATGTGTTTGTGTAAGAAAAATATCCATATTTAAAACTATAAGTCATAATCTCTAGCTTTCGCTAACTGTTGAATGCATTTTCACGAAAGAGTGGTGTTTTAACAGATGACGTAGGATGTAGGTGTATCGCTAGCTCTTTTGAGAATATGCTAATCTCGCTAAAACCAAGTTTTGTTTACAGCAAAGAAAAAACGATATAAGCTCCTCCTGGCTTATATCGAAATCCTCCAACATTTTTCTTTACAAATTCTCATTCAAATCGTGACCGGTGTATTGTTTTGCTTTTTCTTCTGCGCTTCCACTCTTGTGACTTCTCACCGAAGCTTACACTACGCCTCACATCCTATGTCATCCGCTGGAATGCCACTCCTTCGTGAATGCACGGATATCAATTAACGGATGCTACAGATTACGTTTATAAAGTTTTAAATATGGATATGTTTCTTACACAAACGCATCAATTTGCTTCAGAAGGCCTTTATTAACCTCCCTGAGCCATGCGGAGTACTTTTTATGATAGATAGATGCACTTTATTGGACTTCAAAATCTCAAAAGCCATTTACTGCAATTATAAAGCTAGGAAGAACCAGGACGTTTTTAATATAACTCCGATTGTATTCGTCTGAAAGAAGAAAGTCGTATACAACTAGAACAGCTTGAGGGTGAGTATATCATGGGGTGATTTACATTTTTGGGGGAAATATTCCTTTAAATTTTTAGCTGAACGAAGATAACGAAGATTTGTAAACGGCGCAACTGACACGGTAAGTCATTTAATGGTCACAAACTAAGTTTTTGTTCAAATGTAGTACCTATTTTGGACACAACGAGTGTTGCCACCATCTACTGGCGGTTTTTGTTTTTTTTATTTCATATTTTAATATTAAAAAATTTGTATTTGAAAACAATCTCATAGCATAAATTATGCAATTGCAATTACAGTTTAAAGACATTCATGCCATCTCTGAGCTGCATTACATAGTCTATATATTATACACCCCTATTATCCATGTTTTTAATCTAAGAGTGGACAAGGCCATTTGTAAATTTTATAGGTCAGGCTTCTGGTCTGTGTCCAGCTATTTTTAGTACAAAATAGCTTGTTTTGCCACTTAATATTGCAAATTGGTATGTCTTACAATGTTGTTTTAACGAACACACTGGTTTGTAGTGCAAACAGTTTTACTATTTACCGCATGTTGTTATTCTTCTTGTTTTTTCCCTACAGCGGATAATGAACCGGAAGTCTCACCCATAGGTTTATTTCCACGTTGATGAATAAGGTAGATAAGGTTTATACATTTACATTTAGTACATCTTACCAGGGTAGGTGAAAGGCCACGGTCCATCTATGTATCCAATGTATGCAGTTATACAGACTGCAAGGATGCCATGGAATAGTGTAACTAGCCGACAGTTCCACTCATAGCCACAAGAGCCATTTGTGTAGCACAGCAAAGCATAAAGAGCAATCCACCCAGCTAAGCACGCTCCGACTCCCAGCACCAACGGCGTCATCTTTATTCTGTGAACCTAATCAAATACAATGAGATGTCACATTCACAAAACACTTTACCATGTTAAGATTGCATGCATGCATTCATTAAAGTACTTACTTGAAGCACCGCAGCGCTTGAGTGACTGTCTAAAAATGACTTTTCCTTTGATTCTGATGTGGAATAAGCGCTAAAACCACTTGAGGATGTGTGAAGGGCTAGCAGTGATTTCACATTAACAGTTGAGAAATACAAGGGTCTGGCTTGTGTCTGGGTGTGTCAAAAGTAGACCAAAAGTTACTGTGGCAACCTTATCCACAGCTCTTTATCCTAATGTTGTCCGAACCTCACATGTAAAGCAGCTGATGTTGAACTAGGTCAATACTAGGTTACTTTATTTTAACATGAATATACATACAAATCCGGTCACTGATATAGCCTGTTCTTATTCGTAACAGGTAAAATAAGAAATAATTGATAAAAACACCTGCTCAAAAGTTACTGTGGCAACCTTATCCAAAGCTCTTTATCCTAAAGTTGTCCAAACCTCGGAAGTAAAGAAGTGTCAATATTAGGTTATTTTATTAAACATACAGTGCCAGTCAAAAGTTTTTGAACAGTTAAGATTTTTGAATGTTTTTTTAAACATTCAGTAGAAGTCTCTTCTGCTCACCAAGTTTGTATTTAGTTGATCCAAAGTACAGTAAAAACAGGAAAACTGTTATATATTTTTACTATTTAAAATAACTGTTTTCTATTTGAAAATATTTTTTAAGCTAAAATTTAAACATCATTACTTCAGTCTTCAATGTCATATGATCCTTTAGAAATCATTCAAATCATTTTTTACTCTTATTTAGCAAATTGATCAAAAGTGATGATAAAGACATTTATAATGTAACAAAAGCTTTCAATTTAAAATAAATGTTGTTCTTCTGAACTTTCTATTTATCAAAGAAACCCAAAGAAAATTCTACTCAGCTGTTTTTAACATATAAACAATAATAATAATAAACGTTTTTTGAGCAGTAAATCAGAATATTAGAATGATTTCTGAGGGATCATGCGACTGGAGTAATGATGTTAAAAATTCAGCTTTGAAATCACATGAATAAATTACATTTTAAAATATATTAAAATAGAAACAAGTAATTTTACATAAAATTTTACTGTTTATGCTGTACTTTGGATCAAATAAATGCAGGCTTGGTGAGCAGAAGACACTTCTTTAAAGAACATTAAAAATCTTACTTTACTTTTAAATCTTACATTAAAATTTAAATAAATACAATAAAAAACGTTTTACGTAAAATGAATTAATTTAAAGAATGCTCCTGCTTCAGGCAAAATTATGCAATGAAAACCATTTTTTTTAATCATGTGAGGCTGTTGCTTTTGGTTATATCAAAAATGTACAACACACCCTGTGTAGTCTGATTAATTAGCAATTAGCAAAAAAAAAAAAAAAAAGATTTATAAAAACAAAAGAATTAAGTGTTACCAATGTTTTTGTTTGTTATTTTTATATAACATATATCTACAAACAACTGTTGCACTGCACTTGTATCACTTCTAAAAAAAAATAAAAATAAAATAGTTTTTCTGTTTCATTATATCAGTTACATTAGAATATGAAATTATCTGGCCATTTGGCAACATACTTTATTATTTTCAAATGTATTCCTTAAAAGTACTAATTTAAGTTAAATTTCTTACGATTCCCAAAGAGTCATAGTTCATAAAACACTCTAAATGTACATTTCAAATGTAAAATAAGTAAATTAATAAAAGAATTTCAATAAAAAAAATAAAATGGAATAATATTTGTGACCCTGGACCACAAAACCAGTCTTAAGTAGCATGGGTATATTTGTATCAATAGCCAACAATACATTGTATAAGTCAAAATGATAGATTTTTCTTTTATGCCAAAAATCACTAGTAAAGATCATGTTCCATTAAGATATTTTGTAAATTTTGTAAATTTCCTACGTAAACAAATTAAAACTTAATTTTTGATTAGTAATATGCATTGCTAAAAACCTCATTTGAACAACTTTAAAGGTGATTTTCCTCAATATTTAGATTTTTTACACCCTCAGATTTCAGATTTTCAAACAGCATCTGTCAAATATTGTTCTGGCAAACCATACATCAGTGTACAGCTCATGTATTTAGCTTTCAGATGATGTATAAATCTCAATTTAAAAAAATTGACCCTTATGACAGGTTTTGTGGTCCAGGGTCTCATATATAAACCACATCTTTCTTAAATATTCTTAGTTCACAGTGCAAAAGAGAGACTGCTGGATCCAGACTTAAGCTAATCTTCTGAGCTGTGGGATTGCTTAAGTTAAATTAATTACCACACTTCATTAAATTAAGACGAGCGGGTTAAACGTGTAGCCATACAATTAAATCTGTTCTTTAAAAAAGAAAAAACATGTACCTCTTACGACAGTCACCTCAATAGCCTGTTCACTGACAGGCCGGAGAGTTATTCAGTGCTCGGCATGGATGCTGTCTTCTTCCTCCGCGCCTCCCGTTTCAACATCACGTACAGAAGCGCAGCAGCAGACCGTACACGAGGCCTTGAGGGATCTCAGTGTTCAGCTCCGGCATGGTCTTGGAGATGGTACGCAAATCACCACACAAACAAAAGCCACATTTCAGCCACTCAGTCCCTCAGCGGCTGGACAAGAGCGACGATGACAACAAAGAGGAAGACACATCCTTACAACATGGCGACCTCTGCCGGTACGGACCGCGTCCTTCACAACAAATTACAACGGTAACTATAGTGACTTTGAACTTAAAGGAATAGTTCACCCAAAAATGTAAATTCTGTCATTTAATACTCACCCTTCATGTCGTACTACTTAAATACGTTGTTCTGTTAATTTATGCTGTCTGAACCACGGAAAAACGTGTGAAAGCTGCTAAATCTTATAGAGAAGGACTTAGTAAGCAATAGTCGCAATAGTTTGACAAACTAAAGTTAACAGGTGGTAAAGATATACACAAGCAGTATTAATTAAGACATTAGTCTAATATTTCACCTACCTGACCGGAAATGATACGAACAAACATGAATGTTGTAAAGATTCTTGCTCTGGAAATTCTGGTTCACTTTGGCCAACCACAAATGCATTTTGTTCCTCAGAAGGGTTTTTGCTCTCTTCTCCTTGATTTGTTATTGTTACTTTTGGCAATGTATATACTCCAAATGTTTTTACTGATCCAACCAATTAGTACAGCCTAAAACATGACAACAAGTGAACATTTTCATCAGCAATAATCAGCAAAATATTTGAGTTTTGTTTGGTTCTGTGGCATTGTTTGAACAAACAATCAGTGACGCCAATATGGCCAATTGTTGACGAGTCGTGAAAATACTCTGTAAACATGACTTAATAATTGATGAATTAAGTCGTTATTTTAGTTTTCTTTGCACACCAAACATTATAGGTTAAACCACTGATGTCACATGGACTATTTTAACAATGTCCTTACTTCCTTTCTAGGCATTGAACACGTCAGTTGTGTTGCTGTCTATGCAGCATCAGAAAGCTCTCAGATTTCATTAAAAATATCTTAATTTGTGTTCCGAACATTAACAAAGGCCTTACAGGTTTGGAACAACATGAGGGTGAACAATTAATGACAGAATTTTCATTTTTGGGAAGGGTTGCCAAGTTTTCACAACAAAACCCATCCAACTGCTACTCAAAACTAGCCCAATAGGGGCTCGAAGGTGGTCCCTCAGTAAAAAAAAGAAAAATACACTTTTTTTTTTTTTGGCGGGGTCCCCTGGCTAAAACTCAAAACTAGCCTAAATCTAGCCCAATCGGGGTTCGAAGGTGGTCCCTCAGTTAAAAAAAAAAAAAAAAAAAAAACACTTTTTTTTTTTGGCGGGGTCCCCTGGCTAAAACTCAAAACTAGCCTAAATCTAGCCCAATCGGGGTTCGAAGGTGGTCCCTCAGTTAAAAAAAAAAAAAAAAAAAAAAACTTTTTTTTTTTGGCGGGGTCCCCTGGCTAAAACTCAAAACTAGCCTAAATCTAGCCCAATAGGGGTTCGAAGGTGGTCCCTCAGTTAAAAAAAAAAAAAAAAAAAAAACACTTTTTTTTTTTGGCGGGGTCCCCTGGCTAAAACTCAAAACTAGCCTAAATCTAGCCCAATCGGGGTTCGAAGGTGGTCCCTCAGTTAAAAAAAAAAAAAAAAAAACTTTTTTTTTTTGGCGGGGTCCCCTGGCTAAAACTCAAAACTAGCCTAAATCTAGCCCAATAGGGGTTCGACGGTGGTCCCTCAATTAAATTCTCGCTTCTGAGGGTAAAATACACTATTTTGGCGGGGTTCCCTTGGCTAAAACTCAAAACTAGCCCAAATCTAGCCTAATTGGGGTTCGAAGGTGGTCCCTCAGTAAAAATTGCATTCCGGGGGTAAAATACACTTTTTTTCTTTTTTTCTTTTTTTTTTTTGGCGGGTTCCCCTGGCTAAACCTCAAAACTAGCCCAAATCTAGCCTAATTGGGGTTCAAAGGTGGTCCCTCAGCAAAAATCTAATTTCTGGGACTAATATACATTTGTTGTTTTTTTTGGCAGGGTTCCCCTGGCTAAAACTCAAAACTAGCCCAAATCTAGCCTAATTGGGGTTCAAAGATGGTCCCTCAGTAAAAATTGCATTCCGGGGGTAAAATACACTTTCTTTCTTTTTTTTTTTTTTTTTTTTTTTTGGCGGGTTCCCCTGGCTAAAACTCAAAACTAGCCCAAATGGCGTTCAAAGATGGACCCTCAGGAAAAATTGCGTTCCGGGAGTAAAGTACACTTTTTTTGGCGGGTTCCCCTGGCTAAAACTCAAAACTAGCCCAAATCTAGCCTAATTGGGGTTCAAAGGTGGTCCCTCAGCAAAAACCTAATTTCTGGGACTAATATACATTTGTTGTTTTTTTTGGCAGGGTTCCCCTGGCTAAAACTCAAAACTAGCCCAAATCTAGCCTAATTGGGGTTCAAAGATGGTCCCTCAGTAAAAATTGCATTCCGGGGGTAAAATACACTTTCTTTCTTTTTTTTTTTTTTTTTTTTTTTGGCGGGTTCCCCTGGCTAAAACTCAAAACTAGCCCAAATGGCGTTCAAAGATGGACCCTCAGGAAAAATTGCGTTCCGGGAGTAAAGTACACTTTTTTTGGCGGGTTCCCCTGGCTAAAACTCAAAACTAGCCCAAATCTAGCCTAATTGGGGTTCAAAGGTGGTCCCTCAGCAAAAACCTAATTTCTGGGACTAATATACATTTGTTTTTTTTTTGGCAGGGTTCCCCTGGCTAAAACTCAAAACTAGCCCAAATCTAGCCCAACTGGCGTTCAAAGGTGGCCCCTTTAGTAAAAATTGTGTTCCGGGGGTAAAGTACATGGTGGGGTTCCCCTGGCTAAAACTCAAAACTAGCCCAAATCTTGCCCAATTGGGGTTCAAAGGTGGTCCCTCAGCAAAAATTAATTTCTGGGGCCAATATACATTTTTTTTTTTTTTTTTGGCAGGGTTTCCCTGGCTAAAACTCAAAACTAGCCCAATCAGGGTTCGAAGGTGGTCCCGTGTTCCGGGGGTAAAATACACTTGTTTTTGATGGGGTTTCCCTGGCTAAAACTCAAAACTAGTCCAATCAGGGTTCGAAGGTGGTCCCGTGTTCCGGGGGTAAAATACACTTGTTTTTGGTGGGGTTCCCCTGGCTAAAACTCAAAACTAGCCCAAATCTTGCCCAATTGGGGTTCAAAGGTGGTCCCTCAGCAAAAATTAATTTCTGGGGCCAATATACATTTTTTTTTTTTGGCAGGGTTTCCCTGGCTAAAACTCAAAATTAGCCCAATCAGGGTTCGAAGGTGGTCCCGTGTTCCGGGGGTAAAATACACTTGTTTTTGGTGGGGTTTCCCTGGCTAAAACTCAAAACTAGTCAAAATTCGAGCCTAATCAGGGATCGAAGATGGTCCCTCTGTAAAAATTGCATTCCGGGGGTAAAATACACTCGTTTTTGGCGGGGTTCCCCTGGCAAAATTCGCATTCCAGGGAGTAAATAACTTGCTATTGACATTGGAAAACCGTGAATTTGGCAACACTGTTTTTGAATGAACTATCCCTTTAAAATACATGGTTCATGACCATTGCCCCCTAGAGGGTCTCAGTCAGGGTTGCCAGGTTTCAACACCAAAACCCGCCTAACCGCTACTCAAAAGTAGCCCAATCCTGTTTCGTGGGAGGTCCCCTGGGGAGAAAAAAAAAAAAAAAGCATCCTGACGGGTAAAAAAAAAAAAACACGTTTTTTGACAGGATTCCCCTGATAAAATTAGCATTCCAGGTGTTAAATATTACGTTATTAGGGTTGCTTCAACCCATGGAGATGAAAAACAACCCTCGTCAACATTGTTAAAGCAGCCCAATTCCGCAGGAAAACCACGGACTTGGCAACACTGCCCAACACTGTTAACTTGCAAGCTACAAAATGATTTATAATAAATTAGATTGTGTTATATAATGAATAACAGCTAAACTGTTTGCCACCAAATCACAATGTTGCAGCTCAAATGCATTTAAAAACAATTTTGCTAATTTAAGAGTAAAAAAAAAAAAAACTGGTTATGAAAGACACTTTGCCAAAGGAGCTTTTATTTAAAATTACTTCATATTATGCTCATATTCACTTTCATAGGAAAATAGTTTTGATACTTTATTCATAACAGCTTTATCCTTAAAAAGAATCAGTAAACACTGAATCACCAAAGGCACTTGTATCCCAGACAATGGCTGTTGTTTGGGGAGGTTAGCGGAGGTGTAATCTCAAAAAACACTTTTAACATAACACTTAAACTCTTTGAAACAAAAAATAAACAAAACTAAATAAATCAGTATAAACATTTTAGTACCATGAACGACAACCGAGTCACCTGTGGCATGTTAAACGTGAGTTGAAGGTGAATATAGTGAAACCTGGAACAATGATACAGTTTTTCTTCTTCATGATAGTGTTCAGTCTGCGGATTTGGTCCTGTTGAATGAAAATGATTTCTTCGAGGACGTTTGATACCACGCAAACGGACGTGAATCCGTGTTTGTGATGGTTTCACAGCTCTGCTGATGTTTTGAGGTCATACTGATAAAGAGGAGCCTGAGTGACAGTAATGTTGCATAACCAGAAGATGGCAGTGTTGGATGAACAGTAGTGACAATCTAAGCAGGACTTCATCAGCTTTCTCTGTGTATTTTCCATCTCACTTACTTTGGTTTCCTCATGTCACTTTTGCAATGTTGCCTGTTTTCCAACTAATGAGAGTCCATACTTCAAACTATGAGTTAGTATATTGATCCAGCTGGTCCTTAAAGGGACAGTTCACCCAAAAATGAAAATTTGATCATTTACTCACCCTCATGTCGTTCCAAACCTAAATGAGTTTCTTTCTTATGTTGAACATAAAAGTTACTGGTACTGATTTCCAAAGTATTTCTGTCCCTACTATGGAAGTCAATGGGAACCAGTAACAGTCTGGTTATTCAAAATATGTTCTTTTGTGATCAACATAAGAAAGAAACTCATGTAGGTTTGGAATGACATGAGGGTGAGTAAATGACAAAATGTTTATTTTTTAGGTGAACTGTCCCTTTAAATGATACTGTTGTGCAATGGAGTAAATGAAAATGAAAACACACTCCCAAATATTCCCAGTATTAAGACTTGAGGTGAGATCATTCACATGATTGAATCAATCTGAAATAAACGTTGAATTAATAGCGTTTTCTGTCTGTACCGATATTAATCAAAGCATGCGTACGTCCACTAGAACTTAATACAGTGCTTTGAATCTAACAGTTAAAATATAAACCTAAAAAGAGAGAAAAAAAGCATTTTCTCTGAACGTGTGCGCGGTGCTTAAGTGTCTTCAATCATTTCCCACTGCAAAATAAATAATACCAGTTTCAGAAAAAATTAAAATTGGCAACCAGATCCAGCAAATTGTAAGATTATATCTTGTTATATACTGACTAATTCACAGGTTGCTCGTCCCAAAATCGCTTGGGTCTCAATCCCACATTGCTGGTAAGAGTTTTAAAACTACTGACCAGCTCAAAGTCGTGGCAAACTGCTCAAATCACACTCCATCCAGCGTCATTTCTCCTCTGTGCAAAAGGCACGAGTCTGAAGGCTTGGAGGTGAATGAAACCTGTGGTGAAGGTCACATTAAATACGTTTTTTTTTTAGAAGCATATGTGGTTTTAAGTCTCTTCCTCCCATAGGCACAGCTGTTTGTGGGGTACGTAGTAAGTAAACTGGTAGCCTTTGCTGCAGCTCTTGATGCCGCATTTATACGGGCTGCCCCTGCCGGAGACGTCTCTGTTGCGGCAGTACTTTAGCAGGCAGGGGTACCATTCCAGTCTGAGGTTGTAGCTACAGGAACAAGGCTGCCACAGGTCCTTCACTGTCCCGCAGCTCTGCAGGCCTGGCACCTCCACTGATTGAGGCTCGAACATGGAGCCCTCCGCACCTGGAGAAGCGGAAAAGTCATTTATTGTAGTTACAGATCATCAAGCGTCAAGCTATGTGGGTCAGTGAGGCGTTACAAAGGCAGATGTGTTCCAATTAAAACAGTAAGGCATCTGTACTGGGTTTAACTACATTAAATTGATGTTGAAAAGAATTGGATGAGGCTTAAACTTGTTTTATCATTTACTGTTGCCATGTCTACAGTAATAGTTAAACATGAAAATTCAAGACTCATCTAAAAAGAATAAAATGAATTTTTTCAAATATTTAGAAAGTCAAACTTTTACAAATATGTGACCCTGGACCACAAAAGCAGTCATTTTGTGAAATTGTGATTCATACATCTTCCCAAAGTTGAATAAATAAGCCTTCCACTGATGTATGGTTTGTTAGGATAGGACAATATTCGGCTGAGATACAACTATTTGAAAAATCTGGAATCCGACGGTGCTAAAAAATTGAGAAAATCACCTTTAAAGTTGTTCAAATGAAGTTCTTAGCAAGGCATATTACTAATTAGGGCTGGGCGATTAATCGAAAAATAATCGAAATCGACATTCAGAACCTATAATCGTTAAAATTTTTCCAGGAAGATTATTTCAATTACTTTCCCTTTAAAAAACACAAGCACTCCGTTACGTTATTCCGCCGACATGTCGATGGAGAGCTTAAACAGTATTTATACAGTAAAAAGTATTTACAGGATATACAAGGGTAATTTTATTTAGAGGAGATACTGCTTATTTTCTACTTTTAATATGAAAAACATTGAAAATTATTTATTTTGTTTCCAATAGTGCAAGTTATTTATTTTCACTAATTTAAGAAAAATGTGACTTTTCGTTTTAAGCAATGCTTGCTTTAATTTCAGTTGTTCAACACTGATGTTCAATTAATAATCATAGATCGTAGATAGTGTGTTTCCTTCAATTATTTTAAAATCAAGTAATGCACCCTTCATCCAAAAATCTCTCGCTTGTAATATGTGAACATATTTACTGTACAAAACTTGTCAGTGAACTATGAGGGCAAAAAAATAATTATTATATAAATATAATTAAATATAATTTTATTAATAAATAAAATAATCGTTCATTAATCGTAATCGGGTTAAAATGTTCAATTAATCGAGATTTTGATTCTAAGCCAAATTGCCCAGCCCTATTACTAATCAAAAATTAAGTTTTGATATGTTAACGGTAGGACATTTACAAAATATTGTCACAGAACATGATCTTTACTTAATATCCTAATTATTTTTGGCATAAAAGAAAAATCTAAAATTTTGACCCATACAATGTATTTTTGGCTATTGCTACAAATATACCTGTGCCACTTATGACTGGTTTTGTGGTCCAGGCCATATATAGTTTTAATATAGTTATTAACATAGTCTGCTTTATCATGATGAAAACAATTAATTTTCACTGTAAAATGTTCATGAAACTATAATTTATTTGAATTATTCATAATAATGTCAATTATATATGATATTAATAGAAAGAGAGACAAAGGTTATAGTTTTTTCTCATATAAAATATTTATAGTCTGCTCTACAATAATTAAAAATTACATCACTTTTCATTATAAAAATGTTATCACATAACTTCATTTTATATATCTAAAATATATATTTATATTATACAAACTTAATTTTTTTATTTTAATATTTTGTCCAAATGTTCTATGTTTAATATTATTAATACAAACACTGCCATTCAAAAGTTTAGGATCAGTAAGATTTTTAATGTTTTTTAAAAAAAAGTTTCTTATACTCAGCAAGGCTGCATTTACTTGATCAAAAATACAGAAAAAAACTGTAAGATTATAAAATATTATTACATTTTAAAATAATTGTTTTCTATTTAAACATATTTTAATCAAATGTAATTTATTCCTGTGATGCCAAGATGAATTTTCATCAGCCATTATTCTAGCCTTCATGATCCTTCAGAAATCATTCTAATATGCTGATTTATTATGTTTAGTATCAATGTTGGAAACAGTTGTGCTGCTTAATATTTTTTGGAACCTGTGAAGAATTTTTCAAGGATTGTTTGATGAATAAAAAGTTAAAAAGAACAGAATTTATTCAAATAGAAACTAAAATCTTTATCACTTTTTATCAATTTAACACATCCAAAAAAAGGAAGAAAAATTTACTGACCACAAACTTTTTTAAACTTTAAACTTTATTTTAAACACTTGCTGTTTCTTTTAACTTTTTGTTTATTAAAGAATCCCAAAAAAAGTATCACAGGTTCCAACAAAATATTAAGTAGCACAACTGTTTTTGACATTGATAATAAATCAGCATATTAGAATGATTTCTGAAGGATCATGTGACACTTAAGACTGGAGTAATGATGCTGAAAATGCTGCTTTGCATCACAGAAATAAATTACTTTTTAAAATATATTCACATAGAAAACAGTTATTTTACATTGAAATAATATTTCACAATATTACTGTTTTTCAGGATTAATTTCAATTTTTGTTGGTATCTTTAATTGACCATTAAAGCCTGATGTGTTAAATGATACATGATTCACACTATGTGTTTTTTTAAATTATATTTAATTTACTTTTTACATATTTTGTCTAAAGTTTAAATGTGGAGTTCAAGTGGGGGGGAAAAGGATCATTTCATACATCAGGCTATAGAGGGTTAATATGTGAAGTGCACTGTCAGCGATATATTTATTTAAGCATGCTGGGTTTGGTAGGGTGTAATTAAGGGATGCAGTAAGCATGCTTGCCTCTGTCCAGCCAGTGTCTGACATCAGCCTCGCGCGTGTACACGGCCTCCCGGGCGACGCTGCACATGTTGTGGATGTGGGCGCTCAGCTGCCACGTCCGTGTCAAATTGACTGCTACGTTCATACTCAGCATCTCCGTGCTTCTCTTTTCTTCCGCCGTTCGGATGGCCTGGGGATTTTTCTGTAGTACAAAAAGTACAATTTTAGTATTAGTCCTGTCGTTCTTTAAACCTAGATGTTTCCGGTCTTTTCTCACACCTTTCATTCATATTCGCACATCTAAGACCTTGGCTGCCCTCCCAGGAACTACTCATCAAAGGCTTTTACAGCCTTGTTCCTCTGAGATCTCCCATTTAAAACATCACACTCCTACGCAACACAGTTAACCCATGAGCTCAACTCTAACACCCAGCATCTGCTTGTTTTCACCCCAGTGACTTCTCCCTGCCCTGTCATCAGCCTTCGAGGGGGGACTGGGAGCAGCAGGACTGACCTGTCGGAGTCTGGCCATGGACTCGCTGGGGATGATCTCATTGTGGTTGAGCCGTGTGATGAAGCAGAGTGCCTGGTACTGGCTCTGCCCTCTCTCCAGTTCTCCCAGGATCAGCGCCCGGAAGATCTTCACATCCTGAGAAGAAAAACATACATTTTTCAATTAAAGGAGGACTTCACTTCCAGAACAAAATCTCGTCATCCAAGGTGTTCATGTCTTTCTTTCTTCAGTCGTAAAGAAATTATGTTTTTTGGGAAAACATTTCAGGATTTTTCTTCTATGGTGCCCCGAGCTTTAAACGATCCTAAACGCGTCTGTAAACGATCTAAGCCGAGGAAGAAGGGTCTTATCTAGCGAAACGATTGGTTATTTAAAAAATAAATAAATAATAGTTACAATTTATATACTTTTTAACCTCAAACACTCACCTTGTCTAGCTCTGCCTGAACTATGTCAAAAAACTCCCATCTCATTGTCTCCCTCAACATCAAAATTGTACCTTCTGAGATGCACAGACTACTCATGCACATCGCAGAGAGAGACAAGATGAGCATTTGAGGTTAAAAAAAATATATATAAATTGTAATTAATAATAATAAATAAATAATAATAACCGATCGTTTCGCTAGATAAGACCGTTCTTTTTCCGATCATTTACAGCTGCATTTGGGATCATTTAAAGCTGCGCTTAACTGCATTTTGAAAGTTCAAACTCACCATAGAGGTCCACTATATGGAGAAAAATCCTGAACTGTTTTCCTTAAAAAACTATTTCTTCATGACAGAATAAAGAAAGACTTGAACATCTTGGATGACAAGGGAGTACATTATCTGTAAATTTTGGTTCTGGAAGTGAACTTCTCCTTTAAGATATACACAGTCAAATATATATTTGTCAAAAGTTTTTGAACATGTTTTCTCTTCTGCTCACCAAGCCTGCATTTATTTGATCCAAAGTACCAGTATCCAAAAAACAGTAATATGTTGAAATGTTTTGCTTTTAAAAATAACTGTTTTCTATTTGAATATATTTTAAAATGTAATTTATTCCTGTGATTACAAAGCTGAATTTTTAACATCATTACTTCAGTTACATGATCCTTCAATCATTCTAATATTTTGATTTGCTGCTCAAAAAACATTTATTATGCTGAAAACAGCCAAGTATATTTTTTTTTAGGTTTCTTTGATGAATAGAAAGCTCAGAAGAACAGCATTTATCTGAAATGAAAATCTTTTGTACCATTACAAATGTCTTTATAATCACTTTTGCTAAATAAAAGTATTAATTTCTACAATTTATTTCTAAAAAATTATACTGACTCAAAGCTTTTGAATGTATAGTGTAACATTACAAAAGCTTTTTATTTCAGATAAATGCTGATATTTGTATCTTTCTATTCAAAGAACCCTGAAAAAATGTACTCAACTGTTTTAAATATTGATAATATTAATAATTAAAATGTTTCTTGAACAGCAAATCAGCATGTTAGAATAATTTCTGAAGGATCACGTGACACTGAAGACTGAAGTAATGATGCTGAAAGTTCAGCTTTAAAATCACAGGAATTAATTCAAATTTAAAATATATTCAATTTGAAAGCAGTTATTTTAAATAGTAAAAATATTTCACAATATTACTGCTTTTGTTGTCTTTTAAATCAAATGAATGCAGGCTCAGTGAACAGAACAGTCTTTAAACACCAAAAAACTTTAGATAAAATATCGGCTATTGTTCTCCTTGATGTGTAATAATCTGTATCAGCCCTGAAAAACACATACCAGTCGACCCCTAATAACAAATACTGATATCTTTGAGTTGGAGACTTGTATGGCATCAAATACCAATCAGATTTATTCTTTCTGGCTGCTAAAATCTCACTTTTTAGCATTTGAAAGTAAGCCGTCAACCTTCAAGTTTACAGTCAGACCTTAATTAGAAGATTTTATAGCACTCCTGCCCAGAACAACAGAGAGACACTGTATATTTCAGCACATCATTAAGTTGCTGTTAGCAACCAGACCAGATATCTGGCAGTGCCCCTGTGCCTATAAAGATTTCCATGTAAAGGCATTATGGGAAACCCCGGAGAGGAGGAGAGCAAGGCCGCAGACCTGTCTACCCATTCATCAGTTTCTCCTAGCTCTGGCATCCCCATGACTCTGCCAGCAGAAGACACACACATTCTCCTCACTCCCTCCTCCTCCTATTCTTGTTATTCACAGTAAGGTCTCGAGCGCCGAGCCGACAGAAGGGAGCAAGCTTTCAGGGTTTCTCTCGCAAAGTAGGAGGTTTTCTCAGACATTCCAAATAAACAAGCCCAAGCTGTCTTTGTTTGCTCTGGAGCTCTCATCTCATTCTCTTTCTAGAATCTTCCATCTGGTTTCCAGAGTTGGTCAAACCCAAACTCATGGAGCAGCAGTCTCACTGAGCCTGTGGCAAATAGACAGCCAAGACTCATTCACCTCCTCTAACATTTGATTTGAATGACAATGATCTTATTTGTAAAGTTTTGCCCGAGGGTGTAAATTCAGTTCCGCAGACAAACTTTGTGATTGCTATCCAATCCAAATTAAATGTGTTTGCTTTTCTTGCGCAAACTTGGCTGCTTTTCTGTGGAGGACTAGGAATGGCACTTAAAATTAAAATAATGACATTAATCATCAATGTATTAGTTAAAAAACTTAAATCACCTTATGAATTGACAAATAAATACAAAAATTTGTCAAAGAATCCTACAAAAATCTTTTCAGCACAACAGTTTTCAAAAGGTAGTTAAACGTAACAAATAATAAATCCTATTTTAAATCTAACATTTAAACTGCATTTCCTTATTCATTTTAGATTTGTCTATGAAGTTAAAAAGATCAAAACGTTAAAATTCCAGGAACAAAAAACCCT
>NC_133374.1:21928357-21960009 GCF_049309525.1 Garra rufa
TGTCTAATTAATTGAAATAATAAAATGTACACAATTCAGCAGCAATTTAGTAAGTTTAACAAAAATGACATTTTTAAGGCCCTATGAAATATGTTTTATTGTTTTTCTCATATTCATTTTATTTTTCTCAAATTCTGTGTTTTTCATTAATGAATTAATGAATTCCATGTTATTGGTTTCATTAAATGTTAATAATCTAAGGCATATATCATTTTATTTATTATCATTATTTTATTTATTTTCCAAGAAATAGTGTGCTATGTGTTTACATTTTGCTGGTAAATAAATTCTACTATAATATAATATAAATAATATCTACTATAATAATTTCTCTGGTTAATATTCCTTAAAAATAATTTTATTAGTAGCAGTTAGGGGTGTAACGATACACGTATTTGTATTGAACCATTCGGTACAAGGCTTTTGGTTTGGTATGCATTCATTGGACTAATCCTACTACATTTAAAAAAATGGGTGTGTTCACACTTGAGGTTCGGTTCGTTTGGTTCATTTGGTCTGGACCAAAAAGGAAAATACATAAAAGGTACTTTACTTCCTCGTTGCTCCACTTTTGCCCCCTGCTCGTTTTGTTTTTGGATACACCACTTGTTCCCTTCGTGAAATCATGTTGCATAGCATCATATCTGGTCATTACTTCCTGTTTTTTGGTTGATTTGGAAGTATATGGTCCGTGTCGCATACATATTTCAATCAAACCGCACCAGAGTTCATTTTTATCACCCATCTTTTTAAGTTGGGTTGGTCCGCTTGTTTGGTGCGCACCAGGGTTCAGACGGCAGTGTTCACACTTACTCAAATGAACCGCACACCGAGTTCATTTTAATCGAACCAAACATGACAAGTGTGAACACACCCTAAAAGAACTTACAGTGCCACTATGTCGTATCGAACGGAACAGTTACAACCCTAGTAAAACTAGTACTATCATTACATTAAGTCATATTTTTCTGTCACAGTTTCTTCAAATTAAACAAACTTTTATTTTGATGGGTTGCTTTGAAGACCTTAATGACGATAATTTTTCTCAATGCTCATGAAGTGACTCTCAGAGCATTAGAGATTATTACTAAAAAGTATGTTTATGTGTTCATGTAGTCATATATTGAGGCAGCAGAGGCTGAAAACACGGCAAGTACGTAGTAAACAAAGCAAACAACGCATCTGTGCCATTCATTCACGCAGAACATGCAAGATTCATATTTAAATAGTCTTTTTGTGCATGTGCTTGGCTTAATATTCACAAGCAGTAGTCTATATTGTGTTTTGATTTAAGTGTACTGAAAAAATCAGCCTGATATTATAAAGACAACATGCTGTTTGCAAAAATATTTTTTAGATTTTCATTGTACTAAAGCCATAAAAATTGTTCAAATATTACCTGGAAAAGATGTACTTATTACATTATTTCATTAAAATCAAATCTATTGTTACGTCACAACAGTTAGCAAAATCTAGAGATTACGGTTTATGAAGTTTTAAATATGGATATTTTTCTTACACAAATGCATTAATTCACCTCAGAAAGCCTTTATTAACTCCCTAGGGCTGTGTGCAGTACTTTTTATGATGGATGGATGCATGCATGTGCTTTTTTGGACTTTTAACACCTATTCACCAGCTATAGCCAGGACACTTTTAATATAACTCCGACTGTATTCGTCTGGAAGAAGAAAGTCATATACACGAAGGATGGCTTAAGGGTGAGTAAATCAAGCAGTGATTTTAATTTTTGGGTGAATTCCGTTCTCACTCATTCGCATACATATAAATGGAAGTCAATGGAAGGAAAGTGCAGTATGACCGGCCCTATATTAAAAGCTGCCACAGTAGCACCACTCATCACTTTTGTTTTTGAAATATTCATGTGTCCAACAATTACACACAAACACAAATATCTGCCCAATGTAACAAAATTAGTTGTCTTTCATGACTTATAGCACGTGGTATCACCATTCAAACAGCTGTATGCTAATTCATATGTTAACAGCTAATTCAAAACAAGACTCTTCATCAAGCCATTGCTTTAATCATACAGCAGGCATATGATCATTAACCGATGAAAACAATAACAACCAAAGGTAGTTTAGGCTGAAAAACACCTGACTCAAATTTCAAGGGTGTTGACTGTAAATGGGTGTTGAAAAATGGAAAAACACCATACCTGAACCTTAGGGAGAACTTGCCCATACTTATTAATAATTACTTTAATGGCCATGTGAAATGCATTTCTTGCCAGCAGACGCAATATACATTACTCCCAAAGGGACTCATTTTGTAACACAAAATGTGCATTCATGGCTATCTTCTCCTTGAGACTTGAGATTTCTGAGTTACTTCTATTCATAGACTTTCAGTTGATTTCACAGTGCGGTCTGGGCTTCATGACTGTCAACTGAGATTTTCTACGCTGCCAGAGAAACCAGAATATCCACCCCGCACAGACCAGCCTTCCTCCAATCTATGATTTAGTGCATTTTTTATAAGTTTCCATTGGGCAAAACTGGCATTCTTGTCTAAATCTGACTTCAAACATCTGTCAATCTGCAAACTTTAGGATTTCCACCCAATCCATCAAACCAAAAAGAAACCAATTTCTCTATTTCAGCTCGGAAGGTTGCAAGACACGCGGCAGAACTGCCGAAATCACAATGAGGGCTTTGACAAGACAGATGACTCACCTCCTGCTAAGCTTACATGCTCATATTTACGTCTGACAACCGAGTAACTAGGTGTGTTTCTGAGACTCTCAGCTGCTTCACCCAAGGTAAAGGTGAGCATAGGTGTGGCCCGGTGCTGTAGTGAAAGGCCCATTTGTCTGGAGGTGGAGGGGGCAGGGGAAAACAGAGAAGAGGGAAGACTGGGGGTGTCAGACATTGTTGTGCCCCAGCAGGGGCTGGTGATCTTTACTGAGACAGATCTGGTGCAGAAAGAGCAGCGGAGAGGAGAAGGAGTGGCTGTTGTGTGCATGCCAAAGTGGCAGCAGGGTGTGAGGCCGGCCCACTCCACTCTTCATTTACACTCCAGTGAGAGCGTCTGTCAGCCACTATGGCCACAATGATGAGGACACAGCAATATCATACTCCAAACATCAGCGCACGGCTTCATAAATCCTTACCACGAATCGGTGTATTGTAGAAAGCGCTGGGCGTGTGTCAGGAGAACACAGCCCTCCTGTTGACACTATGATCTAAAGCTAGAGTGGGCCGACCGGTTTTGCGCTTATGGAAATAATGGACTGAAAATCTGAGATTCAAGGGAGCTCTAAATGATCACAGCACATGCACACCCTGTACAGAAGCCCAACCACAAAGAAGATAGATTAACATACTGACAGCTAAAATACCATGTGCAATTTAGCGCAATTAAATCCTCCTACAATATATAGTTATATAAAATAATAAAACAAAGATTAAATAAAATATAAATAATAAAATAAGGTTACATAAAGGGTATAAAACATATAAATACAAATGAATTGTGTAAAAAAAAAAAGGTAATTGCAAAGAATCGCAAGCCACTAAAGGGATATGATTAGCTGCTTGCTAGCAAGTTAGCCGGACCCGATCAGCATATTTGTGTTTGCGCTCAGAGGAGCTTTAAAGGTTTCTACGTGTTTTTGCAACGTAGAGTAATGTATCACGGACATATCTCACGAATCCTTTCATAAATAAAGTGTAGAGAGAGTCTAAATAAGAGATTTGACTGTACAGTATAGCGAGCGTCGTTGATTATAATAGAGCTTTGTGATATTGCGATCCAAGATGAGTGACAGCTTTTAATAATTTTTAAGGGAGTTTGTAAATGAGATATTGATTTAATACAACAGTTAAATAAACAAAAAAATATTATTAAGTGACTTACATTGTCTGACAATAACACTATTGCCTGATATTGCTCTATTTCGTCGTCAAAAGTAGTCTGAAACAAGTCCCATCTGAGCCGCTATGCATCTCCATTCAAACACAGCGGTGTTTCGTTCATGAATGAACGTGCGTTTTTAAACGAATCTAGTGAAATTATTCAATTTCCCATTCATAAAGACCGTAACTTGCTTTATTCTGAATGAACCATCCGTTCAAACGAATCAAATGGATGAAATGATTCAGTAATTAAATCAGTGTCTTGCCACCACCTGCTGGCAGATCGTTTCAGTTATTTAAATCATTTAATATTTCTGTGTTCAAAATTGTATATTTATATATACGATATAACTGCAAGCGAAAAGCATGAAATATATATTTTCATATTAATTTGTCTTACAAACATTTACTGTGTGCGGTATGATAAGAATGGGGCCTGGTGGAAAGCGATCACTGATGCAGTTGCTATGTATATTGCAAAATATATGGTGCCCATATATATTGTGGAAAAGCTGGGGTTTCTTTACATGCTGAAAGTTGTAGGGGGTAAAAAAAAAATCGATTTAAATCGTAAATCGGATTTTTGGTGAAAAAATCTGGGATTTTATTTTTTGGCTATATCGCCCAGCCCTATTATAAAGTCAGCATCGCGAGAAATAAAGTCAGAAATTTCTCAGAATTCCATGATATAAACTCATATCTGAGAGTTATAAAGTCAGAATTGTGAGTTACAAAATTGCGGGACAAAGTCAAAATGGCACAATATAAGTCAGAATTGTGGAATCTTAAATCGCAATTGTGAAAAAGTCAGAAACGCATGACACAAACTTGCAATTATGACATTTTCTCAGAATTCCATGATAAACAGAGTTATAAAGTCAGAATTGCACAATATAAACTCAAAATTGCGAGATATCAACATGCAATTCTGAGAAAAAAAAAGTCTCTCACAATTCTGGCTTAACAACTCGCAATTATGAATTTATATCATGCAGCTGAGGAAAAGAAGTTTATATATCGCAGAATTGTGTGTTTGTGTCCCGCAATTCGAGCTTTATTTCTCGCAACTGCGAGTTTATATCCCGCACTTCTGCCTTCATACTCTTTTTACACTCTTTTAGACTTTTTACATTTTGGAATAGTGACTTTTGCGAGTTATATCATGCAATTCTAAGAAAAAAGTCAGAATTGAGAGTTAAAGTGGCAATAAGCTTTTTTTATTATTTAGTGGCAGAAACGTGCTTCCATACAAAACAGTTTTTTAATAAATAAAAACAAAAGTTTGCTGTGTGACCAATTTAGTTGATGATTCTGACTGTTGAGGCCTGTATTCAATTAGTCTGATTGGTTGTTCTGATTCCTTAAAAAGAACCGTCCTAATCGAGCGATTCAGTGGGGAACTGAACAGCATGTTCTACTGTAGATTTATTGCAGCATGCAGCCAGCGAGGAACAGACAGTTGAAAGCTGGGATGATTACTTGGGTGTTACAAAATAATCTTTTGACAACAAGTCTTTCTTTCTCTCCTCGCAAAAATCACAAACCCACATCTTTCAGCCAAAACACACAGTGATTATACAGTATTTTGGTCAATGCATGGCAGACTAACCAGTGGCACAGCATTCTCGATGCAGGAAACACTGCTGTATTACAGTAATAAAAATGAGATTAATTTTCACATTACAGTAACATGAATTTAAGAGCTGTGATAGAGCAACGAGGACCATAACATGCATTTCATTTCAGAATGTATTAATGAGTGTCAAAATATCATTAGTGAAGCTATGCATCAGAGCTCAGCAGCACGGCTATTTTAAGCAACTTGGTTATTAAGCTGCTCTCTGCTTATCACTGATGAACAGGAAACACATTTGAGTAATAATTCCTCCGAGTGTGAAAAAGAAGAACATAAAATTCATTCTGCTACATGTCAGCATGTTTATTTCGACGCTTATTCGTTATTATGGTGGGAAAAGATTTTAGTGAGCATAACTGCAAAACAAACTCATTTTTATAAATATTTGTGACAAATTTCCTTCAAACTTGTTATAAAACAACAGAGTATTGACAGCAATGATAATGTATATGAAAAGAAATGTTTCTTACCATTTATTAGTATATCTTTTTTTACATTTACAAAGAATTCAGGGATCCTACCTTCTGTAAAGCTGTACTCTGCTGCTTTACACTAAACTGTTGCTTCACTCCTAAAGACTACACAAGAACAATGTATAGGTAAACAATGTGTTCACAGACTTGAAGCGTGTTAACCAATTTGTGTACAGGATATCCTGTTATGTCTTACATGTCATTCTTCAGTGTAGGGGTGAAAGTGAATGAGGTCTAGACACAAAGAAACAACAAATGACTTTGAACTAGGATAACCTTAGGATTAAAACAGAACGCCGCATGGCAGAAGCTAACAAAAGATGCATTAGCCACGTACGTTGTGCCGTACAATGCATCACCTGCAGTGACAACAGATGAGATGAACACCAATCATCTTCAACTAGGCCTGGGTGGCCAGAACTGTTCAATCCTGATATTGAAAGGCGGATCAACACCACCATACAAGCGAGTATCTCCCTCAGAGTCACCTTCAGATGCTTGTGTTTCAACCTCTGCAATGCTGAAAGCATTTCTGTCATCGCGGAGATGACCAGACAGACAAGTAGTCTGCTGTCCCACAGTGACGTCAGTGGCAAAGACCTGTGAGAGCTGCTTCAACAACCCAGTTTACCATTAGAAAACACTCTCCGACTGGCGTTTTTCAGCCATCGTGAATGAAAAGTATGTGAGGGCTGAACAAACAGTAGTTATTGATACATTTATTGAACTTTCCCATGGCTTAGTTTCTACTAATCACTTGTTATGAAAAACCCTGAGCGTGATCAATAGCAAATGGCAGAATGATGAAATTAGACAAGAAATCTCAGTTGATTTGTGTTCTGGTCTAAAAAGCAATGCCTAAGGAAACACAAAATGCTGTAAACCAGTCGTGAGTTTTGCAAAAATGAAACGATAGAAGAAAATTCAATACAACACACAATTACAACAGTTTTCTTTCCAAACCGCTTGTCTATATGAAATGATCGACGCTGTTGCTAACTGCAGATGTTTTAGGCTTATTGTTGTGTGGACATTTGGCTTCTGAAATTAGAGACAGTTTGGATCACATTCGAGTAAGAATTACATAACACGCTGTGAGCAGCATGACAAGATTATACCACACAAAACCTGGCATGATATTGGTTATGCGGGATTCAAGACGGCAGCATTGCTAAACATAAAAATAAATAAGAAAAATCTACAAGGAAAGGTAGGCTGAAGGCTTTTTGGAGACAAACATGCACAAAAAAGCAGTTCAAAGCAGTAAAAAAAATAAAATTAAACAAAATATAAATTTTAAATGAAAAACCTTCAAAAAAAGTGAAAGTGCTAAAATGACTAAACCTGAAATTAAAATAAATTAAAGCTAAATAGAAATATTAAAACTAACTAAACTGAGAAAAGCACAAAATTACTGAAACAAACTAAAACTAAATTAAATAAAAAATAAAAATAAATAAAAAGCTAATTCCGATATTTTAGCAAAATACTATACAATTATATACACAACCAGTCAAAATATTGACAAAGAAGCCTCTTCTGCTCACCAAGCCTGCATTTATTTGATCCAAAATTGTGAAATATTTTAATTATTTCAAATAACTTTTTTCTATTTTAATATATTTTAAAATGTCATTTATTCTTGTGGTTTTAAAGCTGATTTTTTGCATAATTACTTAAGTCTTCAGTGTCACATGTTCCTCTAGAAATCATTCTAATATTCTGATTTGCTGCTCACAAAAACATGTATTATTATTGTTGTTGTTGAAAACAGCTGAGTAAAAATTTTTCAGGTTTATTTGATTAATAAAAAGTTCAGAAGAACAGCATTTATCTGATATAGAAATATTTGTAACATTATAAATGTATTTATGGTCACTTTTGACCAATTTAAAGCATCCTTGCTAAATAAAAGTATTCATTTCTATAATTTCTTTCCCCCAAAAATATATATACACAGACTCCAAGCTTTTGAATGAGTGTAGTGTATAATTTTACAAAATTTCAGATAAATGCTGATCTTTGGATCTTTCTATTCAAAGAATCCTGAAAAAGAAATGTACTGTTTAAAATATTGATAATAAATATAATAATACATTTTCTTAAATGGCAAATCAACATTTTAGGGTGATTTCTGAAGGATCATGAGACACTGAAGACTGGAGTAATGATGCCTAAAATTTAGATTTGATCACAGGAATAAATTGCATTTTAAAAACTATTCAACTAGAAAGTAGTTATTTTAAATAAAAATATTTCACAATATTACTGCTTTTTGTATTTTGGATCAAATAAATACATGCTTGGTGAGCAGAAGATTCTTTAAAAACAAACATTAAAAATCTTACTGTTCAAAAACTTTTGACTGGTAGTGTATATAATCATAAAACAAACCTAAAACACTATATAACTATATAGTATGCCAAAAGCAGTATATCAGTTAAGAAATATAAACATGAATATGACTCATTCAACAGCAGGCAAAAAAAGACCCAGATGAACTACTTCATCTGCTGATATTCAAAACAAACCTTCCCATAATGCCACAGAAGCTGTCAAAGTCAAAATGCTGCCACCGTAAATTACTTTTCAAATGCTACAGGCACCAAGTTGCTTATCATGGCTTAATTGTACTTAAGTTAAATAATTACAAGTCAAAACAGGTCAAAAAACGCCATCATGACAGATCACGCAGCATGTCTATGAACGTATTGATACAACACACCTGCAAACCTACAGAAATACACTCGAATATGTCCAGATTCTTAGCCAATGGAAAATGACTCCTCAAAATCGGAAGCAAAGCATTAAACCGATCAAGAACCAAACTTCATGACCATCCTACACCATACACACAATTATAAATCCAAACCAATTAAAAGCTCAACGCTGTCCTTCAAAGAGTTAACATAGATGTAGACTAAGATGTCTGCTAAAGGTTAGGATCACAACAAAAGTGAGTTCGTCCAGTCCAAATAATACAAATATAACTCATACATACCTGTCAGGGACTGTGGACCGTGTGTCGCTCATTGGGCTTTTGTTTTTAGCTTTTATTTGTCCTATATCCTATAGTCATTTTCAGATGCATCAGGAGAAGCATCGGTTTCTGTTGTTGCATGAGGCTGTTGTATCCGTATTCCTCTGTGTTGACCAAGAGGCTCACTAATGACAAAAAAACATCAAATTTAGTATAAAAGTTGGACCAAAACAGCATACAATTATTGCATACAATCATAAAGATGCCCCAAAACATACGACTTCAAATATGTGACCCTGGACAATAAGACCAGTCACAAGGGTGAACTTTTCAATTTTGAAATGGAAAGATGATAAGCTTTCCACTTATGTATGCTTTGTTAGAGTGCAAAAAAAAAAATCTAAATATTGAGAAAATCACTTTTAAAGTCATCCAAATTAAATTCTTAGCAAATGCATATTACTAATCAAAAATTACTTTAAATAGGAAATTTATGAAATATCTTGACATAAAAGAAAAATCAATAATTTTGACGAATACAATGTCTTTTTAGTATAGTATACAGTATAGTATATCCACTGAAGACCTTAAAAGTAAAATCATCACATAAATACATATGCATCATATTTTCCAGAACCAACGTGTTTCAACCAGTATCCTGAAGTAACCCAAAGAACATTTGGTTCCTCCAGGAGTGTTGCTGTTTGCCAAAAAAAATAACACTATTGTTGATAACAACATTATCATTAACACAATAACACTCTACTATAACGTTAATTGCAGTTTAGACATATAAAACACAGTAAATACGTTCGGTATACACAAAACGTTACTAAAACGTTTCGCATGTTAGTTTAACAGTGTAGCAAGTCAAGAGGCTTGTACAGATAAGTCAATAATTAAACCAAAATAACGTTATCGTACAGCTATCAAATTTACCTTCATATTCAGCAGCAGCTCCCAGGTGAAGACGAAACACTTCTATCTCCACGAAGTTACACTCCTGTGGCAATTGAAACACTTTTGAGTTTTCTAATGTTGAATGTGTATACGTCCACAGCCAACACAGCAGCAACAGCAGCAGATACTCGTACCGCAACCCAGACTGGAAGACGAGGCCTTTGCTATGCTAAAGCTAACGGCAGCCTAATAACGTCCACTCCAAAAATGAGACGCGATATTTTCCCAACAACAACAATAAACAGCCGTGTGCACCCACACCAATCCCACAGTCATCCAGACTGGGAAAAAAATGCACGCGCTCATACACGTGTCACCTCACGGAGAGTTTCCATGGAGCGGCGACGAAATCACTTCAGCATCAAAATAAACAAAACCACTCGGTAAAGTTCGCGTAGGTCTTTCCGAATGTTTTCAGAGACGATACAAAGTTCGTACGGAAGCGAGGGTCCACGTTGAAATCAGTTTAGAGGTTGTAGGCTCCGGTCCATCAAACTGGGGAAAGTTGAGATGTGCCGGACTTGCTGCCGTGTCTCCCGCGGGGTTGCGTCTCTAAACCTAGTGAGCCGCCTGTGTGGACAGCATTTCCGATTCAACCGAGTTCACTCGAGCTCACTCTGCTGAACAAACTCGGAACGTGCATAAAAATGCTGTCTAGGTAGCCAGGCTGACTGGAATTTGAGAAACTGTCAGTGTTTTGGTTATAGTTTGGAGTGAGGATGGTAATTCAAAGTTTCTTTTTTGCTGAGATTCATTCGAACTCTGGAAACGCGTCCAGTGGAAATTAAACATCAGGACATGTTAAAAAAAGAGTCTTTGATGCGGTTTTAGATGCCTTTGGTTATATTCTTTTTAGTATTTCTTTTCATTAATACATTAAAACGTACTTGTTTTGAATGGAACATTTGTGTATCCATAGTAATTTGGACAAAGCGTTCACTTTCGCCCATTTTTGCGTGATACTGGTTTTCTTAAGTAAAAGTCGTGTTTTTTTATGTACAGCTGGTTAAATGAGTTTAATTAATCCACTGGAAAAAGTGAGCAAGTCACTGGTTATATTCAACTTCAACTTCACACTGTTTCAAGTATTATGTTAGTTTGCCACATGGTGGACGTTCACAAAACTGCAACGCGTTAATGACGTTTTGCTTTGAGATGGACCTTTTACGTATATTATATTGGATTTTGTTTAGTAATTTTTCTTTAACACTTTTATACTTTTTTTTATTACTTAATGTAGTAACTAGCATGAATGAACAAAAAAATACATATATTACAGTATTTATTCATCTTAATTTTAGGTAATGAAAATACAGTCGTTCATTGTTATTGTTAATTCACAGTGCATCAACTAATTTTAACAAGCACAACGTGATTTTAATAATACATTAGCACAGTGGTTCCCAAACTGGGGGGCGCGACCCCTAGGGGGGGCGCGGAGTTATGATAAGGGGGGCGCGGCAAGGCTAGTGTACAGTCAACTGATTTTTATAGAGATTCGAAAGAGATAAACGCCCGAAACTACCTGCCGCGCCCGGCAGTATTCAGCGCGCACTGCTCAATGTGTGACGCTCTGATCAATATTCCGCTCTATGAATGTGCGTTCCGTTCAGTTGCTCACGGCCCATATGAATGCTCCACTCGTGTACAACAAACTGCTTGAACCCGTGGGCTTTCATTTTGACGGCTATATATTACTCAATCAGATTCTAAGAGCATGCTGTGCGGTGCGTCGCGCAAATCCCATCTCTTCAACTTAAATTAAAATGCCTCACTTATATATGTGTGAATTCGCTACAGAGCGTCAGCCTTGCGCTTTCACGTTGTACTTTGCAGGCTGCAGCCATTGGCAATCAAAAAAGGGGCAGAGTGTAAACAAGTGAGTTTGTACGTTTTATTTTCCGTTTAAATCCTTATAAAATGATGTAGCTATATACAGTGCTTAACAAACCTATTAGACCACCCGTCAAAAACTTTTTAAGAACTAAAAATTGTATAGTCATTTTATTAGGCAAATAACAAACGACTAAATTGTCTTTATTCACACATAATAACCAAAAACTAATGAAACAAATAAATATATATATATATATTTTTTTTTTGTATGCCTCCTTTGGCCTTGGTAAGAGCTTACATTCTTTCTGACATTGTTTTAATGCACTTTCCCACAGTCTCTGTTGTTACCGACAAATGCAATCTTTGTGCAATCTATCTTTGAATCCATTCAATCCCAAAAATAATTATATCTTAGCATTAGAAACACTTCTTTGACTAAAGATCTTACACATACTGGTGGAATAACATTAAAAATGATTTTGGTAATCACCAGTACTTAGTTTATAAAATTAAGAAATAAATTTGTTAACCGCAGTCAGGCATGGGCAGTATTTCAAAAACATGTATTTGAAATACAAAATACTATTTTGTATTTAAATACATTTAATCTTTAGTATTTTTGTATTTTCAAAATACAAAAATTACTTTTTGCCAATCAACCTCTTTATTAGACTGCTGATTTAAAATACCAAATACAAAAATACTAAGATTAAATGTATTTAAATACAAAATACATTTGATTACATTGTAAATACATTGCACTCATTGTCACATTTCTGGAAACACCCATTTTACACCTTTCTTTGAAGGCAGTAAAACACTCAAATTATTTTTAAAATGAAATATAAATGAATGAAAAATAAACTGAGGACAATAAGGACTCTAAAAACACTATACCCACACTTTCTTTGTTGGCCATAAAGACTGTGAGACTAGTAAATAAGTCTAAACTCTGCAGTTCATAAATGTTAATTTTTGGGCAGAGGCCAGTTTGAGAAAATCTCTTTAAAAAACAAAAAAAACAAAACAAAAAAAAAACAACAATGAATGTTGTTACATATAAAAAATACATAGTAATTGTAAGGTTTTTTAATGTTTCTACTCTAAAAGTGACTAGTTCCTTGTTTATTTTTTTAGTAAGTTGGCACACACTGAATTTTAATTATTACGTTTCAAATAAATCCTTCAGAAGTTGTGTTTATGTTTATTTGCAAATGGGGGGGGGGAATTTTTGTTATTCTGTAAAAGGGGGGCCCGGCAGAAAAAGTTTGGGAACCACTGCATTAGCAAATGCTAAAAATTAACATTAAGATTAATAAATGCTGTAAGTATTGTTTATTCTTAGTTCATGTTAACTAAAGAAATTAACTAATGTTAAAGGGATAGCTCACCCAAAAATGAAAATTTGATGTTTATCTGCTTACCCCCAGGGCATCCAAGATGTAGGTGACTTTGTTTCTTCAGAAGAACACAGACAAAGATTTTTAACGAAAACCGGTGCAGTCTGTCAGTCATATAATGGAAGTGGATGGGCACTTTTAAAAGTAAACAAAAACATGCACAGACAAATCCAAATTACACCATGCAACTCGTGACGATACATTGATGTCCTAAGACACGAAACGATCGGTTTTTGTGAAAAACTGAACAGTATTTATATCATTTTTTACCTTTGATACACAGCCACGTCCATCAGTCCTGAACACGAGCTTTTCATCCGGCTCGTTACATGTGAACGCGCATCCTTGCTAAATAAAAGTATTAATTTCTATTATTTATTTCCCAAAATGGAATAGTGTATAATGTTTGTAATGTAAAGTATGTAATGTAATGTAAAGCTTTTTATTTCAGATAAGTGCTGATCTTTGGATCTTTCTATTTATCAAAGAATCCTGAAAAAAATGTACTCAATAATAATAATAATGATAAATGTTTCTTTAACAGCAAATCAGCATATTAGACTGATTTTTGAAAGATCATGTGACACTGAAGACTGGAGTATAATGATGCTGAAAATTTAGCTTTGATTACAGGAATAAATTCCATTTTGATGCAAGAAATGATCGATTCGAAGTCAGACGGGTGGGGTCAAAAAGGTTTTAAATTTATTCAAAGTTTCCAAAAGTTATATATATCTTCTAGTATGAAAATAAATGCCACAATTAAAAGAATAGTAGCCATAACAAGAATCACATTATTAAATTAATCAAATTAGAATTAAAATCAAAGTCGAATTAAAGGTGTAAGTCAAATTCAAAGCTAGTCAAATCTGAGAGAAGTTAGTCTAATAGAAATATTAGACGGTCTAGGTGCACCCAGTATCAGAGTAAAAGATAGAGAGCGGAGAGAAAGAAGAAGTAAGAAGTGTGAAGTCTCCGATCTGCAAGGGATGCAGGTTTAGCAGTTCTTTTACCCTAAAACCAGACAGTACAGGAAGTCTATAGGTCGCTTATATGTCTAATTTTGATTAGGAACACATTACTCATGTCTCAGCTCGTGAACAATTATTAATTTGCATGTTTGCCTACCAACCCAAACTTTAAAAAGGCACATTTACTAAGAAGTACTTCTTGTTCTAAGAACATCAGTCTGTCTGTTGGAGTTGATATAGATATGATAAAACATACAAAAATAACATAGCTACATAGCAACAGCACACAGTCTCATGCCATGTCTCAAAAGGTCAATCAGGGTAAAACTGTTAGGGCATTGAATACATATTCTCAAAAAGATCAATAATTATATAAATATAATAATTCATAATATATATTCATAATACAGTTAATAATGCATAATCTTAGATACGAATATGCAAATTCTTGTTAATTTCATATAGTCGACACATCACATTTTAACATTTATTCAAATGGAAAGCAGTTATTTTAAAGAGTAAACATATTTCACAATATTACTGCTTTTGCTGTATTTTAGATCAAATAAATTCAGGCATAAGAGACTTAAAAAAAATTTACCGTCCAAAATCATACTTTTACATACCCCTTGCAGGATATGCAAAATGTTCATAATTTTAACAAAATAACAGGGATCAAAAAATAAATGTTGTCAGTCACAATTTAAATGACCGTCACTAAAGATCTATTTAACTGATGAGCGCTGCCATGTCAGTTCTATCGTTTGGGTGCTTTTGTGTTCCACTAAATAATAAAATAATATGTTGAAATAATGTGTACTCTTATCATTTTGTGGAAAAAAAAAAATCCCACGAGATTCTCCCCGTGTTCGCTTATGTTTTCAATGCAGCTAACCTCGCGTTGCTTCATGCCTACTCATTAAACTATGACAGCTGATTTTCTACACAAAGTATCACTGTAAAGTGATAAAACCTTGCCGCCATTTTATTGGTTTAACAGAAAATACGTTAATTTTGACTAGAAACACCAGAGATACTGTATAAAGCACCGTTCCATTTGAGTCTGACTTCTGTGTTCAGGAAAAAGGCGGCTAAACACATTATTGTAATGATGATGATATTTATTGATTTATCAACTGGTGTGGTCAATTCACCGTAACAGATAAATATCTAATGCAAACATCCAGTAAGTCATCACTCAGTCTCACAATTTGAAAAGGGTTACATTTCAAAGACAAGATTTCTGGGTTTACTTTTTCATTCAAGTCATTAATCACACACAAATCATTCAGTAATCTTCCAGAAACATTTAGTAGTGTTTCATGATCATTTCTGAACATTGCACATACTAAAGGTTTAATGGAAAGGAATGTAAAAGCAACATATCTAATTAAAATGTATACCAACTAGTGTGTCTAATTACAAAAATATCAAATATTTCCAGTACAGTTTAAACACTATGAGTACAAATATATCAAATTAGATTTGATTGTAAGAATTTTGAGTTAATCATAATGGCAAATAATAAAAAACCATTAAGACTGTTTAAGGGCTCTGATACAGCACGGATGTTTTCCCATGTGTATATTACCAACCACAAATAAACTTTAATGGCTGATATCCTTTAAAAAATATGTAAACATCTATTAGCTGCAGAGCTTTATTAGCTGGTACATTTGTTCTGATTCTCTTCCCTCCAGTGTTAGAAACGAGAGGCCAATCTGCTGATCAGAGAGATCCTTTACTCTCTCTTCACATCCTGCCCGTTGGCCTCTGCCATCCTGTGGTGATTCATCCAGCGCTGGTATTTGCGGTATGTGAAGCGGCCAATGTCAACCACGAACACCCAGGACAGCGCGTACATGGCCACACCACCGCATTTAATGATAAACTTGGGTCTCGGAGAGACCAGCTCACAGTACAACATGGCCCCGCCGACGAAAACGCGCATGAACACAAACAGCAGCACGAACAAAACATCCACAACGTCTCCGAGGAAGCTGTTATAGCGGCCGGAGTGTTTTAAAAACCAGCGTGTCTGAAGGAGGGGGTTTGTGATCTCGCTGCCAAACAGCACGGCGCAAGACTCGATGCCTGACTCTCCCAGCCACAGAGTGAGCATAATACCCAGGATGCTCATGGTGTGGTGAGCAAGCATCACCAGGCCCTCTGTGCGGAAGTACACACACCAGGCCATGTCAAAGATAAAGTAGCCCAGACTGACCACCATAGCGCTGATCTGCAGAGGGGTGTTCTTTGTACCTGCAAATGATATATAGAAAAAAATTTGCATTTTTTATGGAAAAAAACTATTTGACAATAATAATGAGACTACATTACACAGTTGAAGTCAAAAGTTTACATACACCTTGCAGAATCTGCAAAATTATTTGACCAAAATAATAGGAATCATATAAAATAAAGGTTATTTTTTATTTGGTACTGACCTCAACTCTATATTTAACATAAAGGACATGTACATATAGTCCACAAGAGAAAATAATAGTTTATAAAAATGACCCCATTTAATAGTTTACATACACTTGATTCTTAATACTGTGTTGTTACCTGAATGATCCACAGCTGTGTTTTTTTTTTGTTTGTTTGTTTTGTTTTAGTGATAGTTGTTCATCAGTCAACTATCAAAATTTTGTGTTTTTTGAGCATTTTTTGTGTATTTGAACCCTTTCCAACAAGTGTATGATTTTGAGATGCATCTTTTCACACTGAGGAAAACTGAGGGACTCATACGTAACTATTACAGAAGGTTCAAATGCTCACTGAAGCTCCAGAAGGAAAAACAATGCATTAAGAGCTGGGGGTGTAAACTTTTGAACAGAATAAAGTTGTGTACATTTTTCTTATTTTCTTTAAATATCATATTCTTTTTTTATTTAGTACTGCCCTTCAGAAGCTGAAGATACTTAGATGTTTCCCAGAAAACAAAATAAGTTAAATTTACCCTGATCTTCAAATTCATAATGCATTGTGTTTTCTACTGACGCATCAGTGAGCGTTGCACCTTCTGTAATAGTTGCATATGAGTCCCTCAGTTGTCCTCGGTGTGAAAATATGGATCTTATAATCATACAGTCATTGTTGGAAGGGGTTCAAATATACAAAAATGCTGAAAAACCACAGAATTTGTGAATTTTTTCTGACGAAAAGCAGGCAGAGAGCAAACAAGGGACTCATTAACAACTATCACTAAACAAAAAAACAATTAATACAATATGTCTGTCTATGCGGAAAAAAAACATGTTTTTTTGATACATGACTAGAGAAAACAGAGAAAAAGGGATGTAAAGAAAGGTGGGAAAACTTCAACACCCATAATGCACTGGACTCAATCAGTCTATCCTTGAATAAGGATTTAAAAATGTGAAAGTAAGATAAGCAGGTTTCTGAATCTGAAAAATATCTCTCAAAAGTCCTTCAGATGATGCATTTTACACGATCCGGCAGACTTGTTATTGAATGATGGGGATTATCTTGGTGCAGGTAACAGGAAGTACACAGAAAGTATACATTGTTAATACTTGTACTACCGCCATCGGAAAATCAGAGAACTAACCCTTTGACAATGTGTGAATTTACTTTGCAAAAACCAAATCAAAACATTCCAAATATCAGCATGGTTGCAAATGGGATGCTGACTTATACAACAGTTCAATAAACAAGTTACATTTTAGACATAATATTGTTTGTTGTCTCTATTCCGCCAACAAAAATAGTTTTAAACACAAGTCTCTGAAAAACACGCATTGGTGTTTTGTTACTGAATGAATCTGCATTCAGAACAAATCAGTTGAGTGAATAATTCAGTAACTCCTTCATAAACAGTCATTTGCTTTGTTTCTTAAAGGAATAAATCGCCCAAAAATAACAATTACCCCCATGACTTATTCACCCTCAAGCCTTTCTAGGTGTATATGACTTTATTCTTTCAGGCAAATACAATCAGAGTTTTTTTAAAAGGGTTCTGGCACATTCAAGCTTTATAATGGAGGTGAATGGGTGTTGAGATTTTGAAATCCAATAAAGAGCATCCATTCATCATAAAAAGTACTCCACATGGCTTAATAATCCCCTTCTGAAGTGAATTTATGTGTTTGTGTAAGAAAAATATCCATATTTAAAACTATAAGTCATAATCTCTAGCTTTCGCTTACTGTTGAATGCATTTTCACGAAAGAGTGGTGTTTTAACAGATGACATAGGATGTAGGTGTATCGCTAGCTCTTTTGAGAATACGCTAGTCTCGCTAAAACCAAGTTTTGTTTACAGCAAAGAAAAAACGATATAAGCTCCTCCTGGCTTATATCGAAATCCTCCAACATTTTTCTTTACAAATTCTCATTCAAATCGTGACCGGTGTATTGTTTTGCTTTTTCTTCTGTGCTTCCACTCTTGTGACTTCTCACCGAAAATTACACTACGCCTCACATCCTACGTCATCCGCTGGAATGCCACTCCTTCGTGAATGCACGGATAACAATTAACGGATGCTACAGATTACGTTTATAAAGTTTTAAATATGGATATGTTTCTTACACAAACGCATCAATTTGCTTCAGAAGGCCTTTATTAACCTCCCTGAGCCATGTGGAGTACTTTTTATGATAGATAGATGCACTTTATTGGACTTCAAAATCTCAAAAGCCATTTACTGCAATTATAAAGCTAGGAAGAACCAGGACGTTTTTAATATAACTCCGATTGTATTCGTCTGAAAGAAGAAAGTCGTATACAACTAGAACAGCTTGAGGGTGAGTATATCATGGGGTGATTTACATTTTTGGGGGAAATATTCCTTTAAATTTTTAGCTGAATGAAGATAACGAAGATTTGTAAACGGCGCAACTGACACGGTAAGTCATTTAATGGTCACAAACTAAGTTTTTGTTCAAATGTAGTACCCATTTTGGACACAACGAGTGTTGCCACCATCTACTGGCGGTTTTTGTTTTTTTTATTTCATATTTTAATATTAAAAAAATTGTATTTGAAAACATTAATATCATAGCATAAATTATGCAATTGCAATTACAGTTTAAAGGCATTCATGCCATCTCTGAGCTGCATTACATAGTCTATATATTATACACCCCTATTATCCATGTTTTTAATCTAAGAGTGGACAAGGCCATTTGTAAATTTTATAGGTCAGGCTTCTGGTCTGTGTCCAGCTATTTTTAGTACAAAATAGCTTGTTTTGCCACTTAATATTGCAAATTGGTATGTCTTACAATGTTGTTTTAACGAACACACTGGTTTGTAGTGCAAACAGTTTTACTATTTACCGCATGTTGTTATTCTTCTTGTTTTTTCCCTACAGCGGATAATGAACCGGAAGTCTCACCCATAGGTTTATTTCCACGTTGATGAATAAGGTAGATAAGGTTTATACATTTACATTTAGTACATCTTACCAGGGTAGGTGAAAGGCCACGGTCCATCTATGTATCCAATGTATGCAGTTATACAGACTGCAAGGATGCCATGGAATAGTGTAACTAGCCGACAGTTCCACTCATAGCCACAAGAGCCATTTGTGTAGCACAGCAAAGCATAAAGAGCAATCCACCCAGCTAAGCACGCTCCGACTCCCAGCACCAACGGCGTCATCTTTATTCTGTGAACGTAATCAAATACAATGAGATGTCACATTCACAAAACACTTTACCATGTTAAGATTGCATGCATGCATTCATTAAAGTACTTACTTGAAGCACCGCAGCGCTTGAGTGACTGTCTAAAAATGACTTTTCCTTTGATTCTGATGTGGAATAAGCGCTAAAACCACTCGAGGATGTGTGAAGGGCTAGCAGTGATTTCACATTAACAGTTGAGAAATACAAGAGTCTGGCTTGTGTCTGGGTGTGTCAAAAGTAGACCAAAAGTTACTGTGGCAACCTTATCCACAGCTCTTTGTCCTAATGTTGTCCGAACCTCACATGTAAAGCAGCTGATGTTGAACTAGGTCAATACTAGGTTACTTTATTTGAACATGAATATACATACAAATCCGGTCACTGATATAGCCTGTTCTTATTCGTAACAGGTAAAATAAGAAATAATTGATAAAAACACATGCTCAAAAGTTACTGTGGCAACCTTATCCAAAGCTCTTTATCCTAATGTTGTCCAAACCTCGGAAGTAAAGAAGTGTCAATATTAGGTTATTTTATTAAACATACAGTGCCAGTCAAAAGTTTTTGAACAGTTAAGATTTTTGAATGTTTTTTAAACATTCAGTAGAAGTCTCTTCTGCTCACCAAGTTTGTATTTAGTTGATCCAAAGTACAGTAAAAACAGGAAAATTGTTATATATTTTTACTATTTAAAATAACTGTTTTCTATTTGAAAATATTTTTTAAGCTAAAATTTAAACATCATTACTTCAGTCTTCAATGTCATATGATCCTTTAGAAATCATTCAAATCATTTTTTACTCTTATTTAGCAAATTGATCAAAAGTGATGGTAAAGACATTTATAATGTAACAAAAGCTTTCAATTTAAAATACATGTTCTTCTGAACTTTCTATTTATCAAAGAAACCCAAAGAAAATTCTCCTCAGCTATTTTAAACATAGAAATAATAATAATAATAAATGTTTTTTGAGCAGTAAATCAGAATATTAGAATGATTTCTGAGGGATCATGCGACTGGAGTAATGTTAAAAATTCAGCTTTGAAATCACAGGAATAAATTACATTTTAAAATATATTAAAATAGAAACAAGTTATTTTACATAAAATGTTACTGTTTATGCTGTACTTTGGATCAAATAAATGCAGGCTTGGTGAGCATAAGACACTTCTTTAAAGAACATTAAAAATCTTACTTTACTTTTAAATCTTACATTAAAATTAAAATAAATACAATAAAAAACGTTTTACGTAAAATGAATTAATTTAAAGAATGCTCCTGCTTCAGGCAAAATTATGCAATGAAAACCATTTTTTTTAATCATGTGAGGCTGTTGCTTTTGGTTATATCAAGTGTACAACACACCCTGTGTTGTCTGATTAATTAGCATTTAGCAAAAAAAAAAAAATTTATAAAAACAAAAGAATTAAGTGTTACCAATGTTTTTGTTTATTATTTTTATATAACATATATCTACAAACAACTGTTGCACTGCACTTGTATCACTTCTAAAAAAAATTAAAAAAATAAAATAGTTTTTCTGTTTCATTATATCAGTTACATTAGAATATGAAATTATCTGGCCATTTGGCAACAGACTTTTTTATTATTTTCAAATGTATTCCTTAAAAGTACTAATTTAAGTTCAATTTCTTACGATTCCCAAAGAGTCATAGTTCATAAAACACTCTAAATGTACATTTCAAATGTAAAATAAGTAAATTAATAAAAGAATTTCAATAAAAAAAATAAAATGGAATAATATTTGTGACCCTGGACCACAAAACCAGTCTTAAGTAGCATGGGTATATTTGTATCAATAGCCAACAATACATTGTATAAGTCAAAATGATAGATTTTTCTTTTATGCCAAAAATCACTAGTAAAGATCATGTTCCATTAAGATATTTTGTAAATTTTGTAAATTTCTACGTAAACAAATTAAAACTTAATTTTTGATTAGTAATATGCATTGCTAAAAACCTCATTTGAACAACTTTAAAGGTGATTTTCCTCAATATTTAGATTTTTTTACACCCTCAGATTTCCAAACAGTATCTGTCAAATATTGTTCTGGCAAACCATACATCAGTGTACAGCTCATGTATTTAGCTTTCAGATGATGTATAAATCTCAATTTAAAAAAATTGACCGTTATGACAGGTTTTGTGGTCCAGGGTCACATATATAAACCACATCTTTCTTAAATATTCTTAGTTCACAGTGCAAAAGAGATACTGCTGGATCCAGACTTAAGCTAATCTTCTGAGCTGTGGGATTGCTTAAGTTAAATTAATTACCACACTTCATTAAATTAAGACGAGCGCGTTAAACGTGTAGCCATATAATTAAATCTGTTCTTTAAAAAAGAAAAAACATGTACCTCTTACGACAGTCACCTCAATAGCCTGTTCACTGACAGGCCGGAGAGTTATTCAGTGCTCGGCATGGATGCTGTCTTCTTCCTCCGCGCCTCCCGTTTCAACATCACGTACAGAAGCGCAGCAGCAGACCGTACACGAGGCCTTGAGGGATCTCAGTGTTCAGCTCCGGCATGGTCTTGGAGATGGTACGCAAATCACCACACAAACAAAAGCCACATTTCAGCCACTCAGTCCCTCAGCGGCTGGACAAGAGCGACGATGACAACAAAGAGGAAGACACATCCTTACAACATGGCGACCTCTGCCGGTACGGACCGCGTCCTTCACAACAAATTACAACGGTAACTATAGTGACTTTGAACTTAAAGGAATAGTTCACCCAAAAATGTAAATTCTGTCATTTAATACTCACCCTTCATGTCGTACTACTTAAATACATTGTTCTGCTAATTTATGCTGTCTGAACCACGGAAAAACGTGTGGAAGCTGCTAAATCTTATAGAGAAGGACTTAGTAAGCAATAGTCACAATAGTTTGACAAACTAAAGTTAACAGGTGGTAAAGATATACACAAGCAGTATTAATTAAGACATTAGTCTAATATTTCACCTACCTGACCGGAAATGATAAGAACAAACATGAATGTTGTAAAGATTCTTGCTCTGGAAATTCTGGTTCACTTTGGCCAACCACAAATGCATTTTGTTCCTCAGAAGGGTTTTTGCTCTCTTCTCCTTGATTTGTTATTGTTACTTTTGGCAGTGTATAGTACTCCAAATGTTTTTACTGATCCAACCAATTAGTACAGCCTAAAACATGACAACAAGTGAGCATTTTCATCAGCAATAATCTGCAAAATATTTGAGTTTTGTTTGGTTCTGTGGCATTGTTTGAACAAACAATCAGTGACGCCAATATGGCCAATTGTTGACGAGTCGTGAAAATACTCTATAAACATGACTTAATTGATGAATTAAGTCGTTATTTTAGTTTTCTTTGCACACCAAACATTATAGGTTAAACCACTGATGTCACATGGACTATTTTAACAATGTCCTTACTTCCTTTCTAGGCATTGAACACGTCAGTTGTGTTGCTGTCTATGCAGCATCAGAAAGCTCTCAGATTTCATTAAAAATATCTTAATTTGTGTTCCGAACATTAACAAAGGCCTTACAGGTTTGGAACAACATGAGGGTGAACAATTAATGACAGAATTTTCATTTTTGGGAAGGGTTGCCAAGTTTTCACAACAAAACCCATCCAACTGCTACTCAAAACTAGCCCAATAGGGGCTCGAAGGTGGTCCCTCAGTAAAAAAAAAGAAAAATACACTTTTTTTTTTTGGCGGGGTCCCCTGGCTAAAACTCAAAACTAGCCTAAATCTAGCCCAATCGGGGTTCGAAGGTGGTCCCTCAGTTAAAAAAAAAAAAAAACACTTTTTTTTTTTGGCGGGGTCCCCTGGCTAAAACTCAAAACTAGCCTAAATCTAGCCCAATCGGGGTTCGAAGGTGGTCCCTCAGTTAAAAAAAAAAAAAAAAAACTTTTTTTTTTTGGCGGGGTCCCCTGGCTAAAACTCAAAACTAGCCTAAATCTAGCCCAATAGGGGTTCGACGGTGGTCCCTCAATTAAATTCTCGCTTCTGAGGGTAAAATACACTATTTTGGCGGGGTTCCCTTGGCTAAAACTCAAAACTAGCCCAAATCTAGCCTAATTGGGGTTCGAAGGTGGTCCCTCTGTAAAAATTGCATTCCGGGGGTAAAATACACTTTTTTTCTTTTTTTTTTTGGCGGGTTCCCCTGGCTAAACCTCAAAACTAGCCCAAATCTAGCCTAATTGGGGTTCAAAGGTGGTCCCTCAGCAAAAATCTAATTTCTGGGACTAATATACATTTGTTGTTTTTTTTGGCAGGGTTCCCCTGGCTAAAACTCAAAACTAGCCCAAATCTAGCCTAATTGGGGTTCAAAGATGGTCCCTCAGTAAAAATTGCATTCCGGGGGTAAAATACACTTTCTTTCTTTTTTTTTTTTTTTTTTTTTTGGCGGGTTCCCCTGGCTAAAACTCAAAACTAGCCCAAATGGCGTTCAAAGATGGACCCTCAGGAAAAATTGCGTTCCGGGAGTAAAGTACACTTTTTTTGGCGGGTTCCCCTGGCTAAAACTCAAAACTAGCCCAAATCTAGCCTAATTGGGGTTCAAAGGTGGTCCCTCAGCAAAAACCTAATTTCTGGGACTAATATACATTTGTTTTTTTTTTGGCAGGGTTCCCCTGGCTAAAACTCAAAACTAGCCCAAATCTAGCCCAACTGGCGTTCAAAGGTGGCCCCTTTAGTAAAAATTGTGTTCCGGGGGTAAAGTACATGGTGGGGTTCCCCTGGCTAAAACTCAAAACTAGCCCAAATCTTGCCCAATTGGGGTTCAAAGGTGGTCCCTCAGCAAAAATTAATTTCTGGGGCCAATATACATTTTTTTTTTTTTTTTTGGCAGGGTTTCCCTGGCTAAAACTCAAAACTAGCCCAATCAGGGTTCGAAGGTGGTCCCGTGTTCCGGGGGTAAAATACACTTGTTTTTGGTGGGGTTTCCCTGGCTAAAACTCAAAACTAGTCCAATCAGGGTTCGAAGGTGGTCCTGTGTTCCGGGGGTAAAATACACTTGTTTTTGGTGGGGTTCCCCTGGCTAAAACTCAAAACTAGCCCAAATCTTGCCCAATTGGGGTTCAAAGGTGGTCCCTCAGCAAAAATTAATTTCTGGGGCCAATATACATTTTTTTTTTTTTGGCAGGGTTTCCCTGGCTAAAACTCAAAATTAGCCCAATCAGGGTTCGAAGGTGGTCCCGTGTTCCGGGGGTAAAATACACTTGTTTTTGGTGGGGTTTCCCTGGCTAAAACTCAAAACTAGTCAAAATTCGAGCCTAATCAGGGATCGAAGATGGTCCCTCTGTAAAAATTGCATTCCGGGGGTAAAATACACTCGTTTTTGGCGGGGTTCCCCTGGCAAAATTCGCATTCCAGGGAGTAAATAACTTGCTATTGACATTGGAAAACCGTGAATTTGGCAACACTGTTTTTGAATGAACTATCCCTTTAAAATACATGGTTCATGACCATTGCCCCCTAGAGGGTCTCAGTCAGGGTTGCCAGGTTTCAACACCAAAACCCGCCTAACCGCTACTCAAAAGTAGCCCAATCCTGTTTCGTGGGAGGTCCCCTGGGGAGGAAAAAAAAAAAAAAGCATCCCGACGGGTAAAAAAAAAAAACACGTTTTTTGACAGGATTCCCCTGATAAAATTAGCATTCCAGGTGTTAAATATTACGTTATTAGGGTTGCTTCAACCCATGGAGATGAAAAACAACCCTCGTCAACATTGTTAAAGCAGCCCAATTCCGCAGGAAAACCACGGACTTGGCAACACTGCCCAACACTGTTAACTTGCAAGCTACAAAATGATTTATAATAAATTAGATTGTGTTATATAATGAATAACAGCTAAACTGTTTGCCACCAAATCACAATGTTGCAGCTCAAATGCATTTAAAAACAATTTTGCTAATTTAAGAGTAAAAAAAAAAAAAAACTGGTTATGAAAGACACTTTGCCAAAGGAGCTTTTATTTAAAATTACTTCATATTATGCTCATATTCACTTTCATAGGAAAATAGTTTTGATACTTTATTCATAACAGCTTTATCCTTAAAAAGAATCAGTAAACACTGAATCACCAAAGGCACTTGTATCCCAGACAATGGCTGTTGTTTGGGGAGGTTAGCGGAGGTGTAATCTCAAAAAACACTTTTAACATAACACTTAAACTCTTTGAAACAAAAAATAAACAAAACTAAATAAATCAGTATAAACATTTTAGTACCATGAACGACAACCGAGTCACCTGTGGCATGTTAAACGTGAGTTGAAGGTGAATATAGTGAAACCTGGAACAATGATACAGTTTTTCTTCTTCATGATAGTGTTCAGTCTGCGGATTTGGTCCTGTTGAATGAAAATGATTTCTTCGAGGACGTTTGATACCACGCAAACGGACGTGAATCCGTGTTTGTGATGGTTTCACAGCTCTGCTGATGTTTTGAGGTCATACTGATAAAGAGGAGCCTGAGTGACAGTAATGTTGCATAACCAGAAGATGGCAGTGTTGGATGAACAGTAGTGACAATCTAAGCAGGACTTCATCAGCTTTCTCTGTGTATTTTCCATCTCACTTACTTTGGTTTCCTCATGTCACTTTTGCAATGTTGCCTGTTTTCCAACTAATGAGAGTCCATACTTCAAACTATGAGTTAGTATATTGATCCAGCTGGTCCTTAAAGGGACAGTTCACCCAAAAATGAACATTTTATCATTTACTCACCCTCATGTCGTTCCAAACCTAAATGAGTTTCTTTCTTATGTTGAACATAAAAGTTACTGGTACTGATTTCCAAAGTATTTCTGTCCCTACTATGGAAGTCAACGGGAACCAGTAACAGTCTGGTTATTCAAAATATGTTCTTTTGTGATCAACATAAGAAAGAAACTCATGTAGGTTTGGAATGACATGAGGGTGAGTAAATGACAAAATGTTTATTTTTTAGGTGAACTGTCCCTTTAAATGATACTGTTGTGCAATGGAGTAAATGAAAATGAAAACACACTCCCAAATATTCCCAGTATTAAGACTTGAGGTGAGATCATTCACATGATTGAATCAATCTGAAATAAACGTTGAATTAATAGCGTTTTCTGTCTGTACCGATATTAATCAAAGCATGCGTACGTCCACTAGAACTTAATACAGTGCTTTGAATCTAACAGTTAAAATATAAACCTAAAAAGAGAGAAAAAAAGCATTTTCTCTGAACGTGTGCGCGGTGCTTAAGTGTCTTCAATCATTTCCCACTGCAAAATAAATAATACCAGTTTCAGAAAAAATTAAAATTGGCAACCAGATCCAGCAAATTGTAAGATTATATCTTGTTATATACTGACTAATTCACAGGTTGCTCGTCCCAAAATCGCTTGGGTCTCAATCCCACATTGCTGGTAAGAGTTTTAAAACTACTGACCAGCTCAAAGTCGTGGCAAACTGCTCAAATCACACTCCATCCAGCGTCATTTCTCCTCTGTGCAAAAGGCACGAGTCTGAAGGCTTGGAGGTGAATGAAACCTGTGGTGAAGGTCACATTAAATACGTTTTTTTTTTAGAAGCATATGTGGTTTTAAGTCTCTTCCTCCCATAGGCACAGCTGTTTGTGGGGTACGTAGTAAGTAAACTGGTAGCCTTTGCTGCAGCTCTTGATGCCGCATTTATACGGGCTGCCCCTGCCGGAGACGTCTCTGTTGCGGCAGTACTTTAGCAGGCAGGGGTACCATTCCAGTCTGAGGTTGTAGCTACAGGAACAAGGCTGCCACAGGTCCTTCACTGTCCCGCAGCTCTGCAGGCCTGGCACCTCCACTGATTGAGGCTCGAACATGGAGCCCTCCGCACCTGGAGAAGCGGAAAAGTCATTTATTGTAGTTACAGATCATCAAGCGTCAAGCTATGTAGGTCAGTGAGGCGTTACAAAGGCAGATGTGTTCCAATTAAAACAGTAAGGCATCTGTACTGGGTTTAACTACATTAAATTGATGTTGAAAAGAATTGGATGAGGCTTAAACTTGTTTTATCATTTACTGTTGCCATGTCTACAGTAATAGTTAAACACGAAAATTCAAGACTCATCTAAAAAGAATAAAATGATTTTTTTCAAATATTTAGAAAGTCAAACTTTTACAAATATGTGACCCTGGACCACAAAAGCAGTCATTTTGTGAAATTGTGATTCATACATCTTCCCAAAGTTGAATAAATAAGCCTTCCACTGATGTATGGTTTGTTAGGATAGGACAATATTCGGCTGAGATACAACTATTTGAAAAATCTGGAATCCGACGGTGCTAAAAAATTGAGAAAATCACCTTTAAAGTTGTTCAAATGAAGTTCTTAGCAAGGCATATTACTAATCAAAAATTAAGTTTTGATATGTTAACGGTAGGACATTTACAAAATATTGTCACAGAACATGATCTTTACTTAATATCCTAATTATTTTTGGCATAAAAGAAAAATCTAAAATTTTGACCCATACAATGTGTTTTTGGCTATTGTTACAAATATACCTGTGCCACTTATGACTGGTTTTGTGGTCCAGGCCATATATAGTTTTAATATAGTTATTAACATAGTCTGCTTTATCATTATGAAAATAATTAATTTTCACTGTAAAATGTTCATGAAACTATAATTTATTTGAATTATTCATAATAATGTCAATTATATATGATATTAATAGAAAGAGAGACAAAGGTTATAGTTTTTTCTCATATAAAATATTTATAGTCTGCTCTACAATAATTAAAAATTACATCACTTTTCATTATAAAAATGTTATCACATAACTTCATTTTATATCTAAAATATATATTTATATTATACAAACTTAATTTTTTTTATTTTAATATTTTGTCCAAATGTTCTATGTTTAATATTATTAATACAAACACTGCCATTCAAAAGTTTAGGATCAGTAAGATTTTTAATGTTTTTTAAAAAAAGTTTCTTATACTCAGCAAGGCTGCATTTACTTGATCAAAAATACAGAAAAAAACTGTAAGATTATAAAATATTATTACATTTTAAAATAATTGTTTTCTATTTAAACATATTTTAATCAAATGTAATTTATTCCTGTGATGCCAAGATGAATTTTCATCAGCCATTATTCTAGCCTTCATGATCCTTCAGAAATCATTCTAATATGCTGATTTATTATGTTTAGTATCAATGTTGGAAACAGTTGTGCTGCTTAATATTTTTTGGAACCTGTGAAGAATTTTTCAAGGATTGTTTGATGAATAAAAAGTTAAAAAGAACAGAATTTATTCAAATAGAAACTAAAATCTTTGTTATCACTTCTTATCAATTTAACATCCAAAAAAAGGACGAAAAATTTACTGACCACAAACTTTTTTAAACTTTAAACTTTATTTTAAACACTTGCTGTTTCTTTTAACTTTTTGTTTATTAAAGAATCCCCAAAAAAAGTATCACAGGTTCCAACAAAATATTAAGTAGCACAACTGTTTTTGACATTGATAATAAATCAGCATATTAGAATGATTTCTGAAGGATCATGTGACACTTAAGACTGGAGTAATGATGCTGAAAATGCTGCTTTGCATCACAGAAATAAATTACTTTTTAAAATATATTCACATAGAAAACAGTTATTTTACATTGAAATAATATTTCACAATATTACTGTTTTTCAGGATTAATTTCAATTTTTGTTGGTATCTTTAATTGACCATTAAAGCCTGATGTGTTAAATGATACATGATTCACACAATGTGTTTTTTTAAATTATATTTAATTTACTTTTTACATATTTTGTCTAAAGTTTAAATGTGGAGTTCAAGTGGGGGAAAAAAGGATCTGTCTAACTATCATTTCATACATCAGGCTATAGAGGGTTAATATGTGAAGTGCACTGTCAGCGATATATTTATTTAAGCATGCTGGGTTTGGTAGGGTGTAATTAAGGGATGCAGTAAGCATGCTTGCCTCTGTCCAGCCAGTGTCTGACATCAGCCTCGCGCGTGTACACGGCCTCCCGGGCGACGCTGCACATGTTGTGGATGTGGGCGCTCAGCTGCCACGTCCGTGTCAAATTGACTGCTACGTTCATACTCAGCATCTCCGTGCTTCTCTTCTCTTCCGCCGTTCGGATGGCCTGGGGATTTTTCTGTAGTACAAAAAGTACAATTTTAGTATTAGTCCTGTCGTTCTTTAAACCTAGATGTTTCCGGTCTTTTCTCACACCTTTCATTCATATTCGCACATCTAAGACCTTGGCTGCCCTCCCAGGAACTACTCATCAAAGGCTTTTACAGCCTTGTTCCTCTGAGATCTCCCATTTAAAACATCACACTCCTACGCAACACAGTTAACCCATGAGCTCAACTCTAACACCCAGCATCTGCTTGTTTTCACCCCAGTGACTTCTCCCTGCCCTGTCATCAGCCTTCGAGGGGGACTGGGAGCAGCAGGACTGACCTGTCGGAGTCTGGCCATGGACTCGCTGGGGATGATCTCATTGTGGTTGAGCCGTGTGATGAAGCAGAGTGCCTGGTACTGGCTCTGCCCTCTCTCCAGTTCTCCCAGGATCAGCGCCCGGAAGATCTTCACATCCTGAGAAGAAAAACATACATTTTTCAATTAAACAACTCCTTAAAGGAGAACTTCACTTCCAGAACAAAATCTCGTCATCCAAGATGTTCATGTCTTTCTTTCTTCAGTCGTAAAGAAATTATGTTTTTTGGGAAAACATTTCAGGATTTTTCTTCTACGGTGCCCCGAGCTTTAAACGATCCTAAACGCGTCTGTAAACGATCTAAGCCGAGGAAGAAGGGTCTTATCTAGCGAAACGATTGGTTATTTAAAAAAAAAAAAAAATAGTTACAATTTATATACTTTTTAACCTCAAACACTCACCTTGTCTAGCTCTGCCTGAACTATGTCAAAAAACTCCCATCTCATTGTCTACATCAAAATTGTACCTTCTGAGATGCACAGACTACTCATGCACATCGCAGAGAGAGACAAGATGAGCATTTGAGGTTAAAAAATATATATATAAATTGTAATTAATAATAATAAATAAATAATAATAACCGATCGTTTCGCTAGATAAGACCGTTCTTTTTCCGATCATTTACAGCTGCATTTGGGATCATTTAAAGCTGCGCTTAACTGCATTTTGAAAGTTCAGACTCACCATAGAGGTCCACTATATGGAGAAAAATCCTGAAATGTTTTCCTTAAAAAACTATTTCTTCATGACAGAATAAAGAAAGACTTGAACATCTTGGATGACAAGGGAGTACATTATCTGTAAATTTTGGTTCTGGAAGTGAACTTCTCCTTTAAGATATACACAGTCAAATATATATTTGTCAAAAGTTTTTGAACATGTTTTCTCTTCTGCTCACCAAGCCTGCATTTATTTGATCCAAAGTACCGCAAAAACAGTAATATGTTGAAATGTTTTACTTTTAAAAATAACTGTTTTATATTTGAATATATTTTAAAATGTAATTTATTCCTGTGATTACAAAGCTGAATTTTTAACATCATTACTTCAGTTACATGATCCTTCAATCATTCTAATATTTTGATTTGCTGCTCAAAAAACATTTATTATGCTGAAAACAGCCAAGTATATTTTTTTTAGGTTTCTTTGATGAATAGAAAGCTCAGAAGAACAGCATTTATCTGAAATGAAAATCTTTTGTACCATTACAAATGTCTTTATAATCACTTTTGCTAAATAAAAGTATTAATTTCTACAATTTATTTCCAAAAAATTATACTGACTCAAAGCTTTTGAATGTATAGTGTAACATTACAAAAGCTTTTTATTTCAGATAAATGCTGATATTTGTATC
>NC_133374.1:21960509-21994742 GCF_049309525.1 Garra rufa
TGAACGGTAGTGCATTTTCACAAAGCTTCACCTAACTTATTTTGTCCTTGGTCAAATCTTTATCACAAATTAGTACTTTTTTGGGGAAAAGTAGCAGTACGTGCTTCAAATACTACCTACTATCGTCTCTTATTTGGTTCACAAGACACTACAACATGAAAACGTGGCAAGTACACAGACTCCACTCTCTCTGAATCCATCCATGAAATGACAGACATGCTATGTTAATGAATGTACCTCAAAACTATAGTGCTAATGAAGAATCGTTCTGCATGGAAGCTCTTCCGAGGAGGAAGCAGCAGGAAGGTAATTAGACTGACGGAGGAGGCAGACCTGGTGGAATTACCGCATGGGTGACAGAACAATCAGCAAACACAAGAGGGGGGGGGTGAGCAGGCCCTTGTTATTTTAAGCTCCGGCACTAGAAGGACCTCCCAGCCGGCAGACAGGCGGTTTGGTTTGAGAAGGGGGCGTTGGTGGGGGAACTGCTCTAGGCACTCTGTTTAATTACAGGGAAGTGTTGGCGTCACTGCTCTGCAAACACCTCGATGACAACAGGGAGAAACCCTGCAAACTGACACTGCGCAGGTAGGCCGCTTACAACGGCTGACGCGAGTCGACCTGATATCGGTAGCTTAATCATTGATTTCTCTTTACAGCTAGCCTTTATCTTCATTGCTTGGCAATTTCCTCTTTCCTTATCTGTGGTGAGTATCTCTTTCGCTTTCCTCCGGGGTCCTGTTACAATTCTCTGTTTGACCCCCGCCATGCAGGAACATGTCTAAGCCAAGTTAGCGAGTAAATACTTCAGTCAGCTTGATCCTCGGCTCAGTTTTTCATGCATTCGCCCACCTTTAGCAGGTCCACCAAATGCCCAGATTAGAGACTGAACATAAATCCCGCTGCTAGAAAGTTTATTTTGACGGTCCTGAAGAAATGTATGCCATCTCTGAAGTCAAAGCAAACATTAGCTTCTGCTCCTGGTCCTGCTTCCTGCTGCAGGATCACGGCGTGTTTGTTTGGACTACGCTGACGTCTGACAGTGGCACTGTCACAAAGCTTGGCGCTGCTTTCACAGTCAGTTCCAAACGTTGCTTACGCCATAAAATTCACGTTAGATATACAAAGTTGATTAATTATTAAGAACAATAAAGTCATAGATGAAAGGTTGGCTGCACCAAGGATATTCTGCAAGATGATTCAACTGTCTGAGTCTAAGATGCCACTGGTTTACCTTGACATTGGAAGAAAAAAACAGAATTTTCAAAATGCTGAATTTACAAGATTGGGTGAACTGTCCCTTTAAAATACACTACTCTGTTTCAACTCAACCAGAAGTCCCTGGCTCAATTTATTTTTGTGGAAAGACCAACATATACTGTGATGAAACCCAAAATATTAAATGTCACATAAGTGTATTTACTAAGTAATCCACTATTTTGTAGAGGGAGGTCAAAATGGCCATTTTCACCAGAGATTCAATTTTCTAATTTACTCATGGAGCCACATTACAATCTTTATATCTCTGGGACTGAACCATCAATGGCCTTTAAAATGAAGACACCAAAAGGAAAGTGTGTTAAGAACCAAAATCTAAAAGGATATTTAGATATCTTTAATACTTCTCGAGTTACAGGCATGCGAACATGAGGCAAAAAACACAAGAAATCCTTTTTTTCATTTTTGAACAGTCACCATTGACATATAATGAAACAAAGATTGATAAAGTCAACAGATTTATATACTTTTTAACCTCAAATGCTTGTCTTGTCTAGCTCTGTGTGTACTCTGTGTAGAGATTAAAAAGTATATAAATTGTAAATGTTTTTAGAAAATAACCAAATGTTTCGCTACATAAGACCCTTCTTCCTCGGCTGGGATCATTTAGAGCCCTTTGAAGCTGCATTTTGGAAGTTCAAACTCGGGGGCACCATAGAAGTCCACTATATGGAGAGAAATCCTGAAATGTTTTCCTCAAAAAACAATTTCTTTATGACTGAAGAAACAAAGACATGAACATCTTGGATGACAATGGGGTGAGTACATTATCTGTAATTTTGGTTCTGAAAGTGAACTACTCCTTTAAGGCAAAAAACACAAGAAGTGCTTTTTGCCATTTTTGAACCGTCACCATTGGCATATAATGAAACAAAGATTAATAAAGGTAACAGAATTTGCTAATAGACCTACCAAATCTCTGTGTAAACACAAAATAATGATGCTGCCAGCTTTCTAAAGTCATTTTACCACCTGTAAATTGGCTCCAAATCTCAGGTGAAAATTGTCATTTTGACCCCCTTCTATAAAATTGCAGATTCAATTTATCAATTTACTCATTGAGCCACATTAAGATCTCCATATCTCTGAAACTGAACCATCAAGAGCCTTTAAAATAAAGATACTAAAAGGAACCAAAATCTAAAAGGATATTGTTATATCTTTAATACTTCTTGAGTTATGCAGGCTTGAGGCAAAAAACTGTGCTTTTCGCCATTTTTGAATGGTCACTGTTGTCATATAATGAAACAAAGATTGATAAAGTCAACAGATTTTAATCATAGATTTACCAATCTGTGCATAAAATGAAATGATGCATTTATTAAAAATATAATTTTTTGTAACATTATGTCTTTTCTGGTCTTTACTATCCTTCCTAAATGAATGCTTTAAATTTCATCACAAAACTGTTTTCACTATATTTTTGGATCAAATATATGCTTTGAATTTTTTCTAACTTTTGACTGTTAGTGTAACTAAAGCCAACAGCAGACTCCAAGACTCACTCGTGGCTAACTCCTTTATTTTAGGCTAAGGTTTTGAATCTTGTATCTAAGTGACTGTTGTTTGGATCTGAATTTGTGGTAGTTTATAAGACTAGCCTTCCAACTTCATGTTTGTTTGTGTCTCTTAAACATAAAACACCCTTTCAATTCATCCCTAGAGACGAGCAACTATGAAAGACGTGATAGAATGCATTTTTGCTAATTCTGCCAGTACCATTCAGTGACATTGATGAACGATTGTATAAACCATGTCAATTAAATGCTCTTTGTTTTGCCACAAAAAAAGATGTTTGCTTTGTTTTCAAGCGCTGCTTTCCATTGTAACAACTGGCATGAATAATATCAACCCAAGAGGCCTTAAAAGGAATTGCTTAAGATGCCTGTTTGCAATATAATGCACATGTTTTCATCAAAAAACATTGTACTGCACAACAAAAACACAAGAGAAATGAGGAAAAAGTTGTGCAAAACAAGTCAGTATATCTGCATTACCATATTTAAAATGTGGGTTAATTACAGACAGATCAGTGGATGAATTTCATTTTCAAATTCCCACAACAATTACTCTAAGCCCCAAAACACTGTATATTTGCAATCTATCTGAACATTATTCATAATGTGTTTTAGGTAGTGTTAACATAAACACTATTCTTTTCAACAGTCCATTTTCTCAGTGTCATGGAGGAGCATCGGTTTAGTAAATACAATAGCACACATTCAGCTGTCGACATGTTTATAGCTGCTACTTGAGTAACAATGCTTCTGGCTTAATAACACAGACATTTGAAAGTAACTCTAAAGCCCCCTTGAGTACTTTTTACTACCATATATCTGCACGTTCGCCAAGCATTGATCTGTGTAAAATATATTTCCGGCCATCCAAACCTGTATGACTTATGACAAACCTGAGATAAGTCTAAGTCTAAATGTTTTTTGTCCATTCAATGAAAGTCAATAGGCTCCAAAGTTGTTTTGGACCCCAATGACTTTCACTGTATGGACAAAAACAGAAAAATCCTTCAGGTCGCACAAATGATTTGGTTTTCCAGCATTGTTGTGTATTTGAACCTTTTTTCAACAATGACTGTATGATTTTGAGATCCATCTTTTCACACTGAGGACAACTGAGGGACTCATATGCAACTATTACAGAAGGTTTGAACGCTCACTGATGCTCCAGAAGGAAATAAAATGCATTAAGAGCCAGGGGGTGAAAACATTTGAATTTGAATTTTTCGGTAGATTTAACTTATTTTGTCTTCTTGGAAACATGTAACTATCTTCTGAAGCTTTTGAAGGGCAGTACTAAATGGGGAAAAAATATGATATTCAGGCAAAATAAGAAAAATGTAAACAACTTCATTCTGTTCAAAAGTTTACACCCCTGGCTACTAAGGGTGTGTTCACACTTGTTCATTTGGTTCATTTGGTCCGAACCAAAAAAAAGATACATTTGATCCTGGTCCACTTCGCGTTCACACTGATACCGAACCTAAAGGCATAGCGATTCCTTCAAAACCTGATTGGTCGGTTTGAATGACTTATAATTTGTGACGAATCTCACCGAACACTCCAAACAAAAGGAAAAGGTGTATGACATCAAAGTACCCATTCACTGATTGGTCTGCTCAGCGCTGCTTTAAGTTGACTGCACCTAATACCGTCTGCTAGACTAAGCGTGCTCATTGTTACATGTATATGATTTTATTTTTACCACCTGCGAACTCACAAAGAGCTTAAAAAAGTCATTTACCTCCTTGTTGCTCCACGTCTGCCCTCTGCTCATTTGGTTTTAGATTCACCACTAGTTCCCTTTGTTAAAATCATATCGCATAGCGTCGCATCTTGTAATTACTTGCCGTTTTTGGGTTGTTTAGAAGTATTTAGTCCTTGTTGCATTCATATTTCATTTGAACCACACCAGATTTCGTTTGGAAGCAGACCGAGACTCATTTTTTTTTAGCGGTCTCTATACGCTTGTTTGGTGCGCACCAGGGTTCAGATACTCAAATGAATCTCACTAATAGAGCAATCGCACCCGAGTTAAACTGTTCAGGACAAACAAGGGACTCATGAACAACTATCACTAAACAAAAAAAAAAAAAAAAAAACACAGCTGTGGGTCCTTCAGGCAACAACAGAGTATTAAGAATCAAGTGTATGTAAACTTTTGAACAGGGTCATTTTTATAAATTCAACTATTATTTTCTCTTGTGGACTATATGTTAACGTCTTACGTGAAATATTTTCTTCAGGTCAGTACTAAATAAAAAAATAACACGCATTTTGTATGATCTCTCTTATTTTAGCTAAATAATTAACATTTTGCAGATTTTGCAAGCTGTATGTAAACTTGGAACAACATGAGGGTGAGTAAATGGTGACAATTTTTATATTCAGACAAAACTATTCAAGCCATATCACTAGACTGTCAGACTGTGAGAAGTCAGAATGCAGGTCTGCATGCTTTAAAATCTTGCCAATCTTGAAATTGGTTTCACAAGGGAAATTTCAAAGATTCAACGATATCATGTGGTTATGAAAAAGCCAGAGCTGTTAAAGGTAACTGGGGGAAAGTTTCAAGACTAATACAAAACAAATAACAAGGAACGCAGACATCATCCACAAGAACCAGGTTTATTGTAAATGTGGTTCTTCTTTAAGAAGAATTACGGAAACGCTATTGTCTAGAATTTCCCTTAACTGGATTACAGCTCTTTCTGTGACGGCAGAGATGTTTAATTGGTTTTCTAAGAAGCCTGGTGAAAAGGCACAGGTGCATGCCAGCATTTAACCTTTCGCTCTGATGAACAGCAACCTTGGACAAAAGACAGAGCGTGGGAGAAATGCTTGAGCTGTGCTCAAATACAAGAGGAATTTGAGGTCTCACACACCTAAGAGCAAAAACATATTTGTATCATGCCAAATACAAGTCGACGCAATTCTGTTTTGGTAACATCTTAAAGTAGATTATCCTCTGAATATGACACCAAAAACTAAACAGCATGGCAAAAATAGAGGCACTTGGCTCTAACAGTAATGGAAGGCCATTGCTTCCACTGGGCTGTCAGCGTGTGACCTTTGACTCCCATTTGGCATGTGGCTAACTTGAGCTTCTGCGGGACGGCGGGGACATCTTTGCCCTGTTTCAGCTGTCTAATTGTGCTTCACAGTCACTGATAAATGCTCATTTGCTCAAGTCAGGATCACACCGGTACCTCCTATGGGCTGCTAACTCCTTCCAAAAACCATCTCATAACTAACAAAACTTTTGGCACAAAGGGTCATGTGTTTAATAATAAATCAAGATTGTAAACCTGATGCCTCTTTACAACAGTTATGCCAATATTTCAACACCACACACCAAGCCAAAGGTATTGCACAAGACCCAGAGGGAGACGTCAGAGCGTGGGAGAAGAAAAGACAAGACCCTTACGCACTAAGGAGGATTCATGCTGTTCCTGTGAACTAAAAGGGGAAGTACATCTCATTTTCACAAAGATATGGCTCATCAAGAAAACAAAAATGTAACCCTGGGCCATACAGTGCCTTTCAACAGGAAGTTGGACTGATGCAACCCAAGGATTGATTCATAAAGCAATGAATCAAACAGATCAGAGGTTATTTATTTTCTCGGGGCTGTTAAGACATGCCACTTTGGAGGGGCTTTAAGGAAACGGCTAATCCTTAGTAATGATAAAGCATGTTTAACTAGGAAAACTAATTCTGGCGATATAGTGAATGAATTATGAGGAGAAAAACGCTCTTCATATACCTTCAAGGTTCAAAAGCACACTCACCAGGTTCCTATGCAAATAAAAACTTGTGTCATTCCAAACCTGTAAGATCTTCGTCCATCTTTGGAACACAAATTCAAATATTTTTGATGAAATCCAAGAGCTTTCTGACCCTGTGTAGACAGCAACACAACTAAGGCCCAGAAAACTAGTAAGAACTTCGTTAAAATATTCCATGTGACATTAGTGGTTCAACCTTAGTTTTATGAAGATACGAGAATACAATAAAAATTGTTGAATAAAGTTGTTATTTTTGTTTTCTTCGCACACAAAATGTACTCTCACAGCTTCATAAAATTATGGTTGAACCACTGATGTCACATGGACTATTTCGCCAGATGAAAAATATGTACCAGTAAGTACATATCACAGCAGTTTTCAACAGAAATGAACACTAGAGGTGGTAAAGCAGAGAGCACTTATTGCTTTCGTACACAATTATTATTACAGCTCCATATGTTTCGCTTTCCGGACGACTTGGAATTGGATGCGGAATCCTTGGGTACGAATCCCATCAAAAGAATCCCGTCAGATTTCATCAAAAAAAAATCGTAATTTGTGATTCGAAGATGAACGAAGGTCTTACGGGTTTGGAACGACATGAGGGTGAGTAATTAATGACAGAATCCCTATAAGCCACCAAAATGACGCAATTATTACAAATATTTATGGTCTCCATTCTTCCGCCCCTGAAAAAAATGTGTAAAATCCTTCATATCTGCAAATCCAGTGACTGAAGAAAAAACTACCATGTTGATTAAGTGCACTCTATGCTGCTAAGGTACAATGAAAGCAATCTTGAGCAATCAAACTGCCATTTTTGCTTGTGACAATTTATGAAACATGAAGACAGTCCATTTGAGTTCACACAGGGATTTCTTTTTTGAAGCAATCTGTGCTCTGCAATCAAGAGTTTTACCAAATTGCAACACACATGAATTAAAGGACTGCTGTGCTTGGATGTTCAAGAAAATTATGATTAAAATCAGCATATTTTAGTTTCTCACTGTTTAAAGCACTCTGGCTCAACTGACTTGAACAGTTCGAAGCACTTTGCAAAACAGTGTGTGCCGCTCTCTGGGGGTAAAAGAGGCCTCTTCCTTCTCAGCAGCATTCAAAGGGTCAACATCTGCCTTATTCTGCCTTGAATAAAGATATCAGCTTGTAGCCAAGGGGCTTCAAGAGATGACCTGCCATTTGGAGACACACTTCAACATGACAATTTAAACCGAACCTGTGTTTGAGACACCACACACTGTTTTTTGTTTAGAGGGTTTTCACAACTCGTCATCAATTGGCTATATTGGCAGCACTGAACGTCAACAATGCTACTGAACTGAACAAAACTCGTATATTTTGCTCATTATTGCTATCAATTATTGTAATGTTTTGGGCTGTATTAATTGGTCAGACCAGGAAAAACATTTGGAGTACTACAGACTGCCAAACGTTATAACAAATCGAGGAGAAGAGTGCAAAAAACTGTCTGAGGAACAAAGGGCGTTTGTGGTTGGCCAAACTGAACCAGAATTTCCAGAGCAAGAATCTTGACAACATTCATGTTTGTTCTTATCATTTCCAGTCGGGTAGGTTAAATATTAGGCTAATATTTTAATTAATACTGCTTGTACATATCTTTACCAACTATTAACTTCAGTTTGTCCAAATATTGTGCTCTTTCCTGCTTACTAAGTCTTTCTCTACATGATTTAGAAGCTTCCACACATTTTGTCCATGGTTTAGACAGCATAAATTAGCAAAACAATGTATTTAGTAGTACATTAACCATGCAATCCATTCTGTTGTTTACATTCGAGTATCGCAAATATGGCCACGCATATGGGTACATGAACAAATCGTGATGTAAGCGCAAACCCTCTATTGCAAGCAGCCTATTTTGTGTGGTGAACTCAATTTTACAAGTGATTTTAAAGACAAATTATGGCATTTCTGCTTCTGACTTTAAAACCACCTCTAAATCCAGGACTTTGCAATGCGATATTTATACTTCACCAGTCATGCAATTTCTCAGTTCCTTTATTGTAATGTAAAACAGCAAAGGCAACACAACGGGTGTGGTCTGTCATTCATCTTGACATAAATCTTTTAAACATCCATTTGTGTCATAATACTTCACGAGAGGTTGTTCGAGCCTGTGCGGTGTGTGGTTAAGGTCACATCCATCTCACATGACTCAGACTCAGTGGGACATTCTGAAACAGGTTAGACTGGGCAAGTTAACGCACCTGGATAGCATCCAAACACACTGTAAAACCAGGACATAAAAGACAGACAAGTTCCCACAAGTGACAAAATGACAAATTGAAAAGCGAAACGACTTCAAAATGCTACTGAACCTACGATGACTTTCTCATACCAGAGCCAACGCAACACGTCTTGCCACAAGCAACAATAAATGCACGAATCTAATATAATGAAGTTTCCAGCAAGCTCAAAAGTTAGTGCCGATAACATTTCAAAGCAAAGAGGAGGGTTGGACTGTGTCCAAGCAGGTCACAGATATCCCAATAGGGAGATGAGCATAAAAGCAGAGCGCTCTGCTCGTCACTTGGCAGAGGATGCGAGATGAGATGAATTCATCTTCTCCGCTGCCTATGCTGCCGATGGGCAGACACAGAGTGCTGAGAAACACAATACCACTAGAAAAACAACGGAACCGTTTAAGAGAAGAGCTTGAGTTGAGATGAAAGATTTGTGATCACACATAGTGTCTCTTCCACCAAAGTCACCGCTGATTGGTTACCAGAATTCCTGCAACCCCCGAAACGGAGCCGAAGCAGACCAAACAGTCAAAGAATCTCATACAGCCCACACTTTTTCCACACAGCGTGAAAAAAGGCTAGTCTGTTACTTAGATATACCTGTTCTTTTTATATGAAAATGTAAATGTATGAAAATGCATGCAAACAAAAAAAAAAAAATATTCACCACAACCACTGACATTTTTCCTTCTAGGCATGCGTGATGTTCCAATCTCATCTGATTTCCAGTGAAACTGGAACTGAACGGTGACAAAACAAAACGCTAGGGAGAGGGTAAACTGCACCGGACTCTTTTAAAACTTTGAAAAGGAGGAAAAACTTTCTTTGTTCTTGAATATACCCCTTTAATGAAGAATATCAATGTAAAAATCTATGGCTTTGAATCTGGTCTAAAATATGCCACGGCTGCCATTTCATCTGTAAATTCCACAGTAACTAATATTGTCTAAAATGAGGAAACCTCAGACTGCTTTCACTTTAAATTAAGAGTTGTGCTGCGCCAAATCTGTCACTAGATGTTTATGTAAAAGAAATGAGAAGCAAAGATAATAGAAGAAAAATACTACAGCCCTGGATATCAAATCCAGAGGGCTCACTTAGCACCTGATTAGGCGGATGCCAGCACAACCATACTTCATTCAGTGATATTTCTAATGAATGAATATTTGTCTTCCTCCGTCGCCGTTAAAGCCTTTGCAGTGCAGCGTGCAGTAAATCCAGCTGGAAGTCATCGTTAATTCAACTTTCCATAAATCCCTGTGATACAGGGGAAACTCGAGATGAGAAACACATGTGAGAAGAATGGAGACAGGCTTGCCAGTGGAACTGATAAAAGGAGGAAAGGAAAAGTTCAAGCCTTCCCAAATGTGATCCAAACCCCCACGCTGACCACGTCTGTGCAGGATCAGGGGACGCGAGGGGGCAGAGGGCTGCTGACGTGACTGAACCGAGGCGGATGAGGGCAGTGACAGTGCCACTGCTAATCCTGATGGTATGATCACCACTGAAAGAATCTGACCTCAGGTCAGAAGTTCAGCACTAATGTGGATGATTTAACACAGAGACACTGATTATAATGGTATAAGGAAGGAAAAGTAACCACTTTTCAAATGCTGATGAAAAGTTTAATCAGCAATATTTCAGGCATTATTTCTGTACATGATCTGGCAAATTAAAAAAAGAATGCAGCAGAGCTAGAAATGTAAGTAAATAATCTAAATCTTTAAAAAAAGTTTTATTAAACTCACATTTACAACTTTTGATTCTTATTTTCATTTTAAGACAGTAAATGATTACATGTAATCTGGATTACATGATTAGATTTCAAAAAGTAAGTACTTGTAATTTGAGTGTATTACATTTTAAAATACTCATTAAAATACTACATGATTACATATTATTCACACAATGGCAGTGAATTGTTCATATTTATTGATTATCCCTAATTGTTCGTAAATTGTCCTTTCTAAAAACCCTACCATGTCATATAATTTAATGTTGACTACATTCACAACTGTCGCACAAAAAAAAAAGTGTGCCAACCGTACTTATGAATTTGATGGAAAAAAGCATCTCTCTAGCAATTAGACCAAGTATGAAAATAAATAATAAAGTCTGGGGGGAAAAAATCAAATCTGGAAGACTTTAGCTGTGTAATGTCATTGATTCCAATGTTTACATAATTTATATAGTTAACATTTTACTTTTTGTTTAAATGATTAGCTTTTTTATTACCTCACAAACCCACTACAGTTCTTACATTACACCCAGTTTAATGCATTTTATTATGTTTATATTAAAAAAAATGTAATATTTCTAATTTTTCACTTTTTCAAATCTACATTTGATGGTAAGTTTAAAACAAGTTTGATAAAAAAAAAGTAATCTAAAAGTAATCCAAAAAGTAGTCAGGATACATTACCTAAAATGAGTAACCTAGATTAAGTTACAACAGTTTTCAATATGTAATCTGTAATCAGTAACTGATTCCAATTTGTAAGTAATCTACCCATATATATATGTAAGCCTGGACCACCAAACAGTTTTAAGAAGCAACAGCCAAAAATACAAAATCGATTTTTATTTTATGCAAAGAATCATTAGGATATTAAATAAAGATCATACTCTTTCCTTCTATATATATATATATATATATATATATATATCAATTTCCTTCTATAAATATATCAGAACTTAATTTTTGATTAGTAATATCCATTACTAAGACCTTAATTTGGACAACCTTAAAGGCAATTTTCTCAATATTTAGATTTTTTGCACCCTCAGATTTCAGATTTTCAAACAGTTGTATCTCAAGCAAATAGTGTCCTATCCAAACAAAGCATGCATCAATGGATAGCCTATTTATTTCAGCTTTCAGAAAAAAAATTACCCTTATGACTGTTTTTTTTGTGGTCCAGGGTCACATATATCTCCTTAAACTCAAAATATGCAAAATTTATATTGCCTATGTTGTTTGCCAAGTTCGTCTGAAAGTAATTGAGCAATGAAGTAAGTGCCAGCCAACTAAACAAACATAAATGTAATTCAATTATGTAAATAGTGTAAAGGTTTGTGAAATTCCAGGATACATTCATAACTTCTGATTCTTAATATAATTTTAAGAGTGTTTTAAGACAATTCCGTTTATATATGCAGAATATATACTGCATATTCTTAAAGTAACAGAGCATCTGTCCTTCATTTGTTTCTTTATTTTCAAAAACACTAGAACTGTTTAAGTGTAAATCTGTAGAAATTTAATCCATTTATTGGCATTCCCACTATGAATGAAACATGAAAAAGTCATGAAATATTTGCATTTCAACACACATCTTCGAACAACCACAAACGTTCGTCCTGGCAACAACTTTCAACTTACCTGCTTGAAATCGGCCACAAAAGTTATAAGAGTCCCATCTCCCTGTTTAAACTCCACAGTGATGGAGTCTCTCTCACTGTCCGCCTCCAGAAGTTCATCTGTGATCTGTCCATCGGCCAAACGAACCCTCACCTTCAGCTCTGAAGCAGACCCGGGAGTTACTGACACCGTGAGCAGCCAAAGCCAAACAGTTAACCGAACTGAACCGGGCGAAATCCACCTCGCAAACATTCCAGATAATCCTAAAACTCAAAAAGCGAGCTCAGAAGGAGAATCCACTGGAATAACAGTCGCTGATGCGGTTCGACTCATTCCACAAGACTCTTCAGACAGACTCCGCTATCTCCTCAAAACATCACAGCGGCTCCACTTTGGCAACTTCATCCATATTTTTTGGAAGCTGGATACACAAAAGAATTCATAAAGTCTTTTGAAATGGGTCTGGAGACTTTTCACGTTTGGTAAATAAACATTTAGGAGAGCCGCGTCACGCACGGATCAATCTGGTGTTTGCACTCGTCTCGCGTCTCTCATTGAGGGAACTTTGATTCGTGAGCTCCCGCTGACTCGTGCTGCTCATGCCTCTGACGCTCGCCTTCATTCAGTACAGTGCGCTTCACGCTGACTTCAATCTTAGTTTCTGTTTTTCTCCTCTGGACTTTTCCCCCCTCTCTCTCCTAGTATTGCGGATTCGTCACTTCCTTCATTATCCAAAGTGCAGCAGTCCAACGGCCTCCCAAAGTTTCGCAGGCAGCGCTCGGAAACTCTTAAAGGCATAGCGCCCTCTCAAATAACAGGCTGATTAATACACAACTCCTCAGAGACATTTCAAGCACTAAGCTCTTTATGTAATGTAGGTGACTGACTTATCATTTTAAAAGACAACTTGTCTGTGTGTGTGTGTGTGTGTGTGTGTGTGTGTGTGTGTGTGTGTGTGTGTGTGTGTGTGTATATACACACACACACACACACATAATTAATAATAAAAAAATTATGAATAATATTGAATTTAATATTTTTTTTATCTATCTATCTATCTATATATACTTATTTATTTATTTATTTTATCCAGAATATATGTGACCCTGGACCACAAAACCAGTCATAAGGTAAAATTTTACAAAACTGAGATGTATACATCATATGAAAGCTCAATAAATAAGCTTTCTATTGATGTATGGTTTGTTAGGATAGGACAATATTTGGCTGAGATACATCAATTTGAAAATCTGGAATCGAGGGTGCAAAAAAATCAAAATACGGAGAAAATCACCTTTAAAGTTGTCCAAATTAAGCTCTTAACAATGCATATTATTAATCAAAAATTACATTTTAATATATTTACAATAGGAATTTTACAAAAAATCTTCATGGAACATGATCTTTACTTAATTTCCTAATGATTTTTGGCATAAAAGAAATATCAATAATTTTGACCCATACCATGTATTTTGGCTATTGCTACAAATATACCCCAGCGACTTAAGACTGGTTTTGTGGTCCAGGGTCACATATAGTTATTTCACTTTGACTGTCTCTTATGCGGTTCGACTCATTCCACAAGACTCTTCAGACAGACTCCGCTATCTCTTCAAAACATCACAGCGGCTCCATAAAAAGTTTCTTTTTTTAATCCAGAATATATAGTTATTTCACTTTGATTTTAATGTGAACACAAAAAGGTGCCTTTTTTAAATCCAAAAAAACTTAAACTTTATTTATAAAAATATATAGTTATTTCACTTTGACTGCCTTTTTTTGGATTTTAAAAAAGGCACCTTTTTGTGTTCACATTAAAACTGACTTGCATATTATGTATGTTTTACCCTTTCCCCAGACTTTCGATCTTAAAATATGAAAATCAGCTGTAAAAAATATGAATTACTTTTTAAACTACGGAAATCATATCACAGGAGTGAGAAAAATAAATTTCATACAAGTTTCATACATAATATGCTCACACTCAGTGCCTAAATATTATTCGAAGCCTAAGCTGAGCAAAAATATGATTTTTTTTTTTTTTTTTGCAGTTTTTGGCCAAAAAGTAATATGAAATTCTGCTTGTAATACATAAAAATGATATATTTATAACTGTATAGCAGACTAAAAAGACATAAATAATAAATAAATATTACAATAATATGCCTTACTGATGATATGTAAATGCTTAGTTTTAAGATCCAAGCTCTGTAGTTTTCATTTCAGGACTAACATATAATGTTTTTATATGTTCTCAATTTTTCAAAATAATTCTGTGTGGAAAATCAAGTAATGAAGTCGCTTCAATCCAGTAAACATTTGTCTTGTAAAGACCAGCCTAAGTTTACATAAGTCTAATGAATTTTTATTTCATGCCAACTTTAATACTTTCAATAGAATCCAAAACGGATCTCTAACAATAGCTACTAGGATAATGACTTCCATGCACAGCCGACCTGGAAATGTTTACGATGCTAGAAGAGGCACATTACACAGCGAATTGCCTCTTGAGGAGAAGATCCTCCAGCTGTGGCTCATCAGGGCTCTTATTTCCAGGTGATGTGTTTCTTGCTGGGTGGCCCAAGTATGTGACCTCCTCAGGGAGCACATCACCACTGGGCACATGTGCTGGAGAGCTTCACAGGAGGAGAAAGCAAACAGACAGACTATGGGCTTGAGTAAACACTGTCAGCTGGGTCAGGACACTGGTCAATATAGGTGATAGATTAGAGTGAAGTTCAGGTAAACATGGCCTTTTGTGACTGGCTAAGCTAAAGCATTTACAGCTTAAGAGGAGGTAAATGAGACAGTTAGGGCGAATCCTATAGTCAATGACATTTGACCAGCTGTTACTTCACTTTGTTTTTTTATGTTTGGATCATTTTGCACAAGTAGGCTACTGTATGATACACACTGTCTATTTGAAATATAATGCAAATGTATTCAGTGGGAATGTAAATGTATTTGGATTATCATAATATCAGAGTTACCAGACAGACAATATTTTTTCTTGCTTTGCATGCAAAACTTTAGGAACCCCTTGGTACTTAATACTGTGTGTTTATCTGGATGATCAATGACTGTTTTTTTTTTTTTTGTTTGTTTTTTTGTGATGGTTCATGAGTCGCTTGTTTGTTCTGAATAGTTAAACTGAACACTGTTCTTCAAAAAAAAAAAACTTCAGGTCCTGCAGATTCTTCAGTTTTCCAGAATCGTTTGCATATTTGAACCCTTTCTAGCAGTGACTGTATGGTTTTGAGACCCATCTTTTCACACTGAGAACAACTGAGGGACTCACTACTCACTAAAAAAAGGTTTAAACATTCACTGATGCTCCAGACTGAAACACAATGCATTAAGAGCCAGCGGGTAAAAACTTTTGAACAAGGTGAAGATGTCCAAATTTTTCTTATTTTTGTTGAAATAGCATTTTTTTTTCTATTGAGTCCTGCCATTTGGAAGCAACAGAAGATATTTGCATGTTTGCTGGAAGACAAATTAAGTACAATTTACCTTGATCTTCCTCTTAATGCATCGCATTTCCTTCTGGAGCATCAGTGAATGTTTGGACCTTTTTTAAATAGTTGTGTTTAAGTCCCTCAGTTGTCCTCAGTGTGAAAAGTTGAATCTCAAAATATAGAGTCACTGCTGGAAAGGGTTCCAATTTGCAAAAGATGCTGGAAAACTGAAGAATCTGCAGGAACTGGAGGATTTTTCTTAAGAACACTGTTTAGAATCATTAACAACCATCACAAAACAAAAAAACAGTCGTAGATTATCTAGGTAACCACACACAGTTTTAAGAACCAAGTTTTTTTTTTTTTTTATAATTTTATCTATTTTTTTGCCTGGTGGACTATATGTAAACATCTTTCATGTAACATATTTTACTTAGGACAGTAATAAATAAAATAAATTGTATGATCTCTCTTATTTTGTTCGAATTATTCACATTTTCACAGATTCTGCAAGGGGTTCCCAAACTTTTGCATGCCACTGTAGCTGTTTTTCTACAAATCATGCGTCTACAGTCTTTCCAAGTTTTGTAGTACAAAGTGTCATGTGCCGTCCTGGTAAGGTTATAGTGTATAACATTTATAAATCATTAACTAGGCATTCACTAATTTAGCTATCACATGCACACGCGCACACACACACACACACACACACACACACACACACACACACACACACACACACACACACACACACACACACACACACACACACACACACACACACACACACACACACACACCATACCACTACACTAGAACAGACCATTGTTTCAAGCCTTTTTAAACTGCTAAAATGTCTGTAGAGCTACAAAAGTTTGTCTGGAGTTGGACAAACACTTCCTGTTCTTTGAGTACATTGGCACCACTAAGCATGGAATAATAATACAAAGAAACAGCACTATAATGTGTCTCATTCAACTTGTTATCGTGTACCAATAAAATTGGTGGAAGTTTCTTTAAGTATGATTCATCACATTAAAAGTGACTTGCGTAATGTGCTTCCACATATGGTATGATGTGGCTATCAACAAATGACTAAATGAAGGCTGATTCATATCCTTTGATGTATTGTAACGTTTATCTAAAATGTTGACATGGCTGAAAGGAAACTTCACCAGTACAGTGCAATTTATAACTCATAGATAAGTTATATGGTCAGGTGGTGGCAAAATGTTATCTTTTAAGTAGATTCTAAATATTGAATATTTTTTATTCATTGAAACTGTCCTGCTTTTGTATTTTCCCATCCAGCGCTGGAGCGGGTCATATGGGTCATATTTTCAAAAAGAAAATAAAACCAAAAAAGGACTTTGTCAAGCACCGGATGTTGTGAACGTGCTCAGGACGGTTGGACGTTGCGGTGGATCAGAGGAAAAAAATGATATAAATACTGTTCAGTTTCTTGCACAGACCAATCGTTTTGTGTGTTAAGTCCTCAATGTATCGTCGGGATCCACAGAGTTTAATTTGGTTTTGTCTGTGTATGTATTTTTGACTCTCAAAGCCTTGGATCCCATTGACTGCCATTATATGACTGACAGACTGCAGCGGTTTGAGTTAAAAATGTTAGTTTGTGTTCTACTGAAGAAACAAAGTCACCTACATCTTGGATGCCCTGGGGATAAGCAGATAAACAACCAATTTTTCATTTTTTGGGGGATCCCATAAAGCTCAGAACTGCTTTGAACGAATTGTTTCGAAATTTTTGCAAAATGATTTTAATATTAAATGTATATTCTGAGAAAATTGCAATGTTTTCTGATCTTAAATGCATTTAAACCTGTTGTAGGGGACTCCAACGCAATATTAGGACACTTTAAAGGTGCCATAGAATGCATTGAGAGAATATTTAAAATTGTTCTCTGATATCTACAATAGAAGGTATATGGCATAGTAAAGGGCAAAAAATCTCCAGAAATGGTTTTACAGGTCCATTTACAACCCTAGGATTTGCCCCTAGAATAAAAGGCTCTGTTTTTGCCTTATTTGGAAGCTTCATGAATATTAATGAGCTCTGCTCTGATTGGCTGTTTCACAGAGCTCAATAGCTCCCACATGGATAAAAATATATATTTAATTAGGAGCCCTAGCCGCTTTTAATATGCGGTTTGTTGAATCTGCCGCTTTGAATCGCCCACATTTTAGTCTCATGATGCTCATACTGTGATGCATGTGCTCTGTGTAAAGTTACAATGCAGAGACACAAGTACTTACCACACAAGTTGAGCTGCTCCTCAGTGATTCTCCAGATCTGTAAATCATTCGCCATCATCAGGCAGTTATTTCTCCATCATTCACCATCATCAGCGCACTCATCTCTCTGTTTATGTGGTAAGTGAAATCCTATGTATTGCAATGTAACAGGCTAGCGCTAGCATTAAGCTAACCGTGTCCCTTGAGTGACTCGCCTTGTTTAACTGATGTGCTGACGTTACCGATGATTGGGCGATGCAAATGTTGGAGGCGTAACTATTAACGATCTCGGCTGTAACACCGACTGTTTCGTAACAGTCGGTGTTATGTTGGAATTTACCTATTTTTCGGTGGTCTTTTGCAAATACTAGATTTATATAAGAAGGAGGAAACGATGGTGTTTGAGACTCATGGTATGTCATGTCCTGAACTGTTATTACTTAACTATGCCAAGGTAAATTCAGTTTTCCATTCTATGGCACCTTTAAAATACCATATGACCTGCTCTTTAAAAGAATAGTTTACCCAGAAATGAAAATTCACCCTCAATAATCCATCCTAGGTGTATATGACTTGTATATGATTGCATTCATCTGAAAGAAGAAAGTCATATACACTTAGGATGGCTTGAGGGTGAGTAAATCATGGGGTAATTTTCATTTTTGGGTGAACTATCCCTTTAATGAGACTCTCATGCTTAAGTGTAGAGAGATTCATAAAGGAATTGTTTTCTAAAATATTCTCACTGTACTTTACATTATAAGTAGCTTATTACTTCAAAAACTTCAGTTTCAAAGTAGTTCCCCAGCACTGTCCCCATTTATACCAATGTTATTGCGTGCCAGGCGTTTGGTGTGTTTGATCGTGAGTGTGTGGTTTGTTGCCTCAATACGCAGAGCAATGACAGAAATACGATGAGTAGGACAAGCACCGACGAGTCTAGCCACTGTTTTTGTTCCATTGTAATCGTCATCTGTGCCATCTTAGGATCATCATTTCCTACTTTGTGCTTTCGACCCTATTCAAAGATTTAGAGCTCACACATGGACATGTATGAAATAAAGGCCTGTGTAGGCACAGCTCCTATAATGAGGTGACAAACAGCTAACCCTTCACATAAAGACAACTTGTATGTTTTCACACAGAATGTCTCTTAGCGGATACGCTCTGTCTAATGAGCCTGTGAAGACTGAAGAGTCTGCAGGTGCATTCATTTAAACGGGATTCCTCTAAACATTCCCCCTGAGGTGTTGCAATGACATAATAACATAGCAAACAACATAAAAATAGCCATTCTACTACTTTTTTCCTCTTCTTTCAGTGCATCAACAAAGAAATGTTTGTCTTACTTAAGAAAATGTCCTGAGAGGGTTTTCCTACGTGATGATTGGCAAGAATGTTTGTGTGGTATTTGGGTTAAACCTGTGCTTGGGTCTAAAGATTTCTAATGCAGAATTCCTCTGTTGAAAGAATGTATTTCAGAGAGGATTTACACCACAAAGGAGATTTTGCTCTGGTTCAGGACGGTTGAAGGTTAACAAGTGCCACACTAAGAGCAAACAGTGTCATAAGCTTTAATCAAATTACTTTAAAAGGTTTAACAGTAATGATTTCTTCTGCTAGGACAGTCACACTAGTAGCTAGAAGTATTTCTACCTTGAGATTTCCAGCTGCCTTCTCCCATTGATTGATTGAATAATAATAAACAACAGCTACAACTACAGCTAGAAAATAAAAGTTGAATTTATAAAAATGACCCTGTTCAAAAGTTTATTTACGCTTGATTCATAATACTGTTGTTACCTGTTTATCCACAGCTGTGATTTTTTTTTTGTTTAGTGATAGTGATTCATGAGTCCCTTTCTCTGCCTATCTCGTTTGTTCTGAACAGTTAAACTGCCCACTGTTCCTCAGAAAAATCCATCAGGTCCCACAAATTCTGTGGTTTTTCAGCATTTTTGTGTATTTGAGTCATTTCCCAATGACTGTATGATTTTGAGATCCATCTTTTCACACTGAGGACAACTGAGGGACTCATATGCAACTATTACAGAAGGTTTAAACACTCACTGATGCTCCAGAAGGAAACAAAATGCATTAGGAGCCAGGGGGTGAAAACTTTTTGAATTTGAAGATCAGGGTAAATTTAACTTATTTTGTCTTTTGGGGAACATGTAAGTATCTTCTGTAGCTTCTGAAGGGCAGTACTAAATGAAAAAAAAAGATATTTAGGCAAAATAAGAAAAATGTACACATCTTCATTCTGTTCAAAAGTTTACACCCCTGAATGTTAATGCATTTTTTTTTTACTTCTGAAGCATCAGTGAGCGTTTAAACCTTCTGTAATAGTTGCATATGAGTCCCTCAGTTGTTCTCAGTGTGAAAATATGAATCTGAAATCATACACTTATTGTCAGAAAGGGTTAAAATATTTTTTATTAATTAAATGATTTTCTCTTGTGGACTATATGTAAACGTCTTTCATGTGAAATATCTTATTCAGGTAAGTACTAAAATAATAAGATGCATTTTGTATGATCCCTCTTATTTTTGGTAAAAATTAACCATTTGCAGATTCTGCAAGGTGTATGTAAACTTTTGACTTCAACCGTATATAAATATAAATATATATAAATATATATATATATAAAATGTGTACGTTTGCAAGCATAAAATGCATAGATTATCAAAAAATGCATATAGCTTGTCCTTGGATATTCAGCTGTGTTTTAAACTTTAATAATTCTACAGTTAGGCCTCAAAATCCTCTCCCTGGTGGGTGTAAGATTTATAACGAAAGTACTGACATTGAAAGAGATAAGAGCTGCAAATGGAACAACTCTTCAGCTTTTAAAAACATATCCTACTCCTGTTTCCAACATCAGTAAATTTTTTCAGATAAAAAGATGTTTTCTGTTGGTAAATCATGTTCTTTGAATAACTTCTCATTGGTTTATAGCTATTCAAGAACCCTGTACACAGAACTTGGCAGAAAAATAGAAAAGGAATGTCTGCATGTCTGCTCGTTCCAAAAGCTGCTTGCAATATGAACAAACACTGAATTCTGGAGCTTGATCATTATTCCAGAGCAACGTAAAGAGGGATTTATATAAAAAGTCCTGTTGGATTTGACTTTTTGAGTCACTTCGACATGGTGGAAATATCTGTCTGCACGGCTTTGGTCTGTGGATGGTGGATGGAAGGGTATCCCCTTACATGTGTGTGCTTCTGTGAGAGCACTTCACCCCCTGGAGTAAAAGCACAAATGGAGAACAGGACTCATTCCAGACCATAAGCAATGTTTGCAGACCCACTCTCATTGTGTCATATAATGAGGATTGAATCTCTCATGTGGATGTGTGAGTAAACAGCTCAGGGAGGTCTGAGTGGGCACACAATGTCCAATACCACCCCACTTTCATCTCCACCAAGAGTCCAACATCTGCAAAACACATGCATGTCACATTCTCTGTTTCAGCACACCGTGACAACTGTGTTAAGCCTGCAAAACAGAGATGAAACTGTATCCGATGGGCTTTTTCATGATTTAAAAGCTCTGGAGCACTGAGGATTAGTGACAGCTAAGGCTAAAGTCTCACAGTTTTTAAAACATTTATATATTTTTTAAATCAAATGTATTTATTTAACAGTTCTTTCTGGTCCTGAATCCGATTGGCTGAGATGACTGCAATATTCTAGTGATATCAGATTTCTAACTATTTCACCATTTGTATCTCTCCGCTTGCGGTATTTCTCACAGCGAGTGTCATGGCGGACACCAAAATCCACTATAACTGTATAAATAACACTGTTTTTGTCTCACGGAATGTAGTTTTAAATTTTTTTAGGTAAGAATGTACTTGTTTAGACTTCAAATGTGTGGTTTGTTAATAAAGATAATGTCTATTTAAAAATTAGCTTCAATGTTTTTGGAGATGTGAGCTCCAGGGCGTCAATGGCCATTCAGTGCTCATGAACCCACCAAGAGCAGCCTTGCCTTAGCAGTAAATCTAACGTGTCTTTGGACTCATTAATCTATTATTTGTTTCAGAGCAAATAGTTTTGGCTGAGGGCAAAAAAAATGTTATATTTTATGTTAATGTAATGCTTTATATCAGAGCATATGATATAGTTTAGCTCCTGCATACATAACTAGACTCTTACCATGCTACAATTCATCACGCTCCCTAAGGTCGCAAAATTCTGGACTTTTTGGTAGTACCTAGGATAGCAAAGTCTACTAAAGGAGGGAGAGCCTTTTCACATTTGGCTCCCAAACTCTGGAATAGCCTCCCTGATAATGTTCGGGGTTCAGACACACTCTCTATGTTTAAATCTAGACTAAAGACTCATCTCTTTAGCCAAGCATTCATATAATGTATCTCATAATGTTGTACTTCAGTTACATCTGATCACATGCAGATCAACATTCTTCAGCTTGGGCTAAACACGAATTTTTTTGCTTGGTTGCAACAGCAGCTACGCTAATTATTTCTCTATTTGTTCTCTGTTTCTGCCACGGGATTTCCATCCCGTGGTAACTAGGAATTACACAAGATTAAGTCTGGATTCAGAAGAAGAGATGATGCCAACCCCCCAGAGGACCGCCGATGATGCCAGCCTTGAAATAACATACAGCACTACACAATTTTTCTACAAGTTTGATTGCAACACATAATCATTACTATTAGTGTTCATCATCTGATTGATTACACCATTACTGATTTTAACACTTATACCATATGTACATTGACTTGACTTGACATACAGTAGTCACCACTAATAAGCTACTAAATACATTGTAGTAGCCTACATTTTGTACAGCTGCTTTGCAACGATTTGTATCGAGAAAAGTGCTATACAAATAAATAAACTTGAAAGGATAGTACAACAAAGATATCGCTTTCCTCAGCGGACATTCAAACTAATGTTTTGTTGTGGATACGAGATTGAGCTGAAGAATGAATGCTGTATCAGATGCAGGTAATCACTCAGACAATCTTTCTCATAATACTCTACATAATACAGTGAGCCTTTAATATAGTGATACAATAAGCTTTTAATGAAGCAACCTAACGTTCCTTCGGTATTAGTTTTGAATTAGTAACGTTTTTGAATTAGTAACTGAGGCTTGGGCTCAGCTGTTAAACTGAGATTTGAATTACGATGGAAGAAAGTAGTTTGAACAAAAGAGAGTTTTTGAAGACACTCCGTTGTTGTTTCTTATGTATTTACACACTCGTGGCGTCAAACTGTTGTATAAACACAAAATCACACTCGTAGCCATACAATATTTCTGTATATTGGCCTGCTGTTACCTATGTACAGCCATATCACAAGGCTACAAGTGTCATATTACTTGTATATATATTGAAGCAATAAAAATATAATATAAAATTCTTTGATATACTTTTGTTCAAACATTTGGGGTCAGCAAGATTTTTTAATATTTTTATTCAGCAAAAATGCATTAAATTAACCAAAAGTGACAGTAAATGCATTTATAATGCCGCAAAATATTTCTATTTTATATACATTTTGGCCTTTCGATTTATCAAAGAATCCTGAAAAACATATCGCAGGTCTTTTAAATAACATTGAAATATCATATCTTTAGAATGGTAGTGTGTCACATTTAATTAAATTCAGCACATTCCAATTATACAAGAAACTCCAAGACACCCATAAATTCACTTGCTTGTGGTAAACAAATAGTGTTGAATTTATTAGTGTGTTTGGACATCCCAAAGGTTCACCTACGTAACAGACCCCTCCCCCAGCTCTTATTTGTCTCTTGACCCGAACAAGTGGCTTCCAGATGGGAGCGTTCCAGCAAAACCTTACTTTCCAAAGCATGTTTGAAGAGAGAGAGCATTTGAGCGGCTAGTGTGATTATTTAACTCCTCTTCTGCTCAGTGGAAACTGTCTTTCCACACAGGCTTCTTTGTGGAAATTCCCAAAGTGTGAGAAGCGAGAAGAGGGTCTTTAGATGACAAAACAAACAAACATGTTTGGGCTCATCCTAGGAAAGCATTAGGAACCACAGAAGTAGCTCCGACTCGAATGAAAGATGAAAGAAAATTCACATTTAAACGGCATAATGGAACGGCTGGAGCTCCACTCCAAGCCTATCTTTACAATACCATGAGTGAGACTTGGTCTTTTTGTAATTATACAACTGGCTGTCGCAGGCCTGTGCACACACATCTGGCTAGCGCTCTATCACGCTGGTCTGTAAATGATTATATCTACTGACACTCTGGTTATAAATAAGAGTTCCCTGCCGAGTTTGAGGGAATAGTCATCTGCGGCATATGAAGTCATCGCTGCACCCATCAATTTGCCATGTATTCCTTGGAAAATTCTTCTAGTGGTGCGGTTTGGGTGCTGCAGGCTTATGGGCCACAGTCAGGTGCTGTTTAGTCTTCTGGAGACACGTGAATCCTGTTCATTTGTTGCAAGAGAAGATGGCATGGAAAAAGTGTAGCATTTCCACTTTAGGATACAACAATCCTGGCAAATGCCCCATTGGAAAACCGTTTTTCACAAACCCAAATCATTCTTTCCATATGTGATTATACCCTGCAACACTCTTTGTTTCCGCACTTATTTTTTATTACCAGAAAATAAAGAACAAACTAAAGCTTAGGTGATAATTATATGTTGAATAAAAACCTTTACGGTGTGTGTTCGGAGACAATGGATCTTGGGACTTCTTTAGCACATCTGTAGGATTAATATCAGCGCTAATGTTCAGAGAAGGCGTGGATAATCGCAATCCTATGCTCTGTCTTAAGGCACAGCAGACATACAGCTGTTGATCTGCTGCCAAACTGCAATCAAGATGCCTGCTGGAGATAAATGGAGAACTGGGAGATGTAAACACATCTGGCTTGATCGCTCGCAGACAACTTGATTTTTTTTTTCTTTTACTTTATTTAACCCTCAAGTTCTGTTTAGGGTCCCAAGGCAATTTCAAATTTGAAAGCAGCATACTTAGCATTCAGGTATCATCTTCCTTTCCTATTTTTAATAGAACTGAATATAATAAACATCACCTTCATGAAATGTTTTGGAATAATGAAGCATTTTTGAATTACTATTTACAATATATGTTATAATGTTTCCTGAGCAGCAAATCAGCATATAAAAATGATTTCTAAAGGATCATGTGACACTGAAGACTGGAGTAATGATGCTGAAAATTCAGCATTGTATCACAGGAATAAATTACATTTATCACAGTGTGCCGACATACAGCCATATTGCATGGCTACGAATGTGATATTGCGTTTATACAACAGTTCGACAGCACAAGTGTGTAAATACATAGAAAACAACAACGGAGTGTCTTTAAAAACCCTCTTTTGTGCAGACCTACTTCTTTCCACCATGGATCCAAATATTAGTTTGACAGTTTAACAGCTGAGCCCAAGCCTCCATTACTAATAACAAAGGAACATTGAGTTGCTTCATTAAAAGTTTATTGTATTACTGTATTAAAAGCTCTCTGTATTATGTAGAGCAGCGGTTCCCAATTCCAGTCCTCGCGCCCCACCGCTCTGCACATTTTGCATGTCTCTCTTAGTTAACACACCTGATTCAGATAACCAGCTCATTAGAAGTGAGGTCCGTGCAGGAACTGCGATCCAATTGACATGGTCCCTGCAAAGTGTTCATTGCTCCCTGCTCCCTAAGCGGGGGAAATCTGTTTACTATACTTCGAAACATTCATTCACATATTTGCGCTACGTCACCGCATGTAGCGTCTTCATACACAAATGAAACTTACTAGAGAAGTGTGACATAAGTGCATCTGTAAATAAATGCATTTTAAATTTACGTCTCGCACACTTTAATGACCTTCAAATGGAACACATACGCTCGCTTCGAACTAATGAATAATGGCGGAATATCCTGTGATGTCCACTTCGAAGGGCAGTAACGTTGGAATAGAACAAACATCGGAAGCGATGCGTGAAACCCACAAAATGTGCAGAGCGGTGGGTCGCGAGGACTGGAATTGGGAACCGCTGATGTAGAGTATTATGAGAGAGATGGACTGAGCGAGTGTGATTACTGCATCTGATACAGAATTCATTTTTCAGCTTAATCTCATATTCACAATAAAACATTAGTTTGAAAGTCCACTGAGGCGTTATCTTTGTCATTAGGGTTGGGAATCGAAAATCGATTCCGATTCTGGAATCGGATACTTAAGATAAAGAATCGGATACTTGTTATAATATTAAAATTTCGATTCCTCGTTTCGATTCCTGGTTGCATTTTTTCCATCTAGTGATCTGCCAGGACCTTCCGCGCGTGCAATCTGCCAGGACTTTACGTGGTAATGTAAACATCAGTCGAAAAGATGGATCACGGTAAGCGTTTAAAAGTGTGTCTACGCTTTGTAAAAACCGAAGACAAATCTACCGCTGCACGCAAACTTCATCTTAGAGATCTGCAAGGGACGGATTTTAGTCCTGCGCCCGCCCACTCCAGAAGGAATATATGTTATTTCGTCCCGCAAAAGCCCACATAAAAGTCACTTATACCCCCGCGGGAAGACAGGTATCTACTTTATCTCTTGGCTGCATGAAACAAACCCTCCCGGTAATTTAAAGGCAAAGATGACCAGAGTAATAGTAACGAACTCGCGCGTGCCTAATGTATTCATTCTTGTATATCGGAGTCGTACATTAGGCACGCATAAGTCCGCTGTTGATTCACAAACTATTCATGCTTTCGGTGCTCTGATCCATAGTATTTTTGCGTGAAATTTCAAAATATTTGCATAGTTTTCAAAATGAATGTCCTGTGAGTTTTTTATAATGAATGCTTACCCATAGAGGTGGATCTTGTAAGGGTCAGTGGTGTTTAAGCACATATGAGCACCAGCATAAACAGATTTACAATGTATTTACTGTATTTTTCATTTATATGTTTATTTTATAATGAATACAAACAGTAGATATTCAGTCACTTAAGAAAGAGTACTCTGAAGTTGTGAAGAATGTCTGAATTAAATAATTTAGGTGCTTTAAATCTGTATGTGTGTATTCATGTTAAAAAGTTAGAGCAGAGGATTTTCTTTTAAATTCAAAAGTATAGCTTTAATTTAAAGTTTGCTTGATTTTTTTTAATAACATGCAGGAGAAAATAAAAAGGCAAAACTAATGTTTAGGTTAATAAAAAAGGTTAAAAAATAAACACCTTTAGAGGAAATGTCAGGCATAGGGGGGCCTTGCAAAACTGACCCGAGAAGAAGGGGGCCCTGATATAAAAAAGGTTGAGAACCCCTGTAATAAAATAATATGTTGCAAGCTAGCACTGAAAATAAACATGTTTAATATATTAATGTTTGACTTTTGTGTTTGTTGTTTTTTTTTTTTTACTAAATCGGAATCGAAACTGGGAATCGAAAAGAATCGGAATCGATAAGTGGAATCGGAATCGGAATCGAAATCGATAAAATTCAAACGATACCCACCCCTATTTGTCATCCTATCCGTTCATCTGTTAAGGTTGATTTCCGATTACAGTGCTGCTCAGTCCATTTGTTGGTCGTGTTTTTTACAAGCTGTTGTTAAAAGTTAAAATATCTTCCTTGTTTACAACAGCGTTTCAGTCGCTTTCAATATAAAAGTCTTTACTGCTAACTCACTTATAAAGACAGTCTCTTGTCGCCATCTAACGGTGGAATAATGTAACTAAAATCACCAACACAGTTTCTAATACGACACTGTATAATGTTGTTAAATTAATGTTTATTGCATTATTTCAGTTTAATGTGTGTTACCACAATGGTGTTTAGTGTTTGTGTGATTGACACTGTGCACCTTCTATATATGTTAGTATCTAAAAGCTGCTTGTGATGGGCTTTGGTTCATCATGTGACTTTCTCATCACCACTTGCTTTTGGTGGTTATCAGTGTATTACAAAGGTACAAAACAGATTTCAGTACTTCAATAGGTTGGTACATTACCATTATATCAGTTTACTAAATTTAGTATATAAAATTTAGTATATATCAGAGGGTTAAAGCCTAAATAACTTTATCAACTGGTTTCGCTTCTGTATGTTAGAGGAACAGATTAAAAAAAATGGAAAGGGAAGAAGAAAAAAAGTTAATTTCGTAAATTCTAATTTAGGTTTTATATAAAAACAAGAAAGACAATTTCAACAGATGTAAATAGTATGTGGTTAATGTAATGTTTCTCTGGTGCAAAATTTAATGCCATTGAAGCCTTTATTTATTGTTTTATTTAAAGAACCACCAATTAAAGTGCCTACGCTTGTAGACATATAAAACCTTAAGAGCCTTGTAAATAAAAAGTTATAAACTCTTGTGGGACACAGGCAAGTAAAATAAATGTTCTGGTTTCATCACAGTATGACAAAATAAAAGAAGAAGTCGTAGCAAAGGCAACGCTCTCTTGAGAAACGCACCAATCATGTGCAACTGTTTTTAAGATGATACTGAGATTTCAAATACATCTCAAATCAGCCCGACCCAGTTGTTTTGAATATACTGATGAATAGTCTACTGAAGTCACTTCAAAAGGTAACTTCATCAAAATACAGCACAAGCAGAGGTTGATAGGGGTGAAAAAATGTAGCAGTCAAATGACTGAGATAAGGCAATTCTCCAAGGACATTATTGCTAAAATATAAACTTTGCTCTCGTGGTTGAGGCATTTTGGGCTGCTCCGCAGGATTCCCCAGGCATAAATTATGGACACCGAGGGTATTTCGTGATGTTGTGGGCAGTATGATCTCATGCAAAGTGAGGTTTTGTGGGTCCATCCTGAGAGGAGGCTTCCAGACTTTTCAAAGAAACTAGCTTGTCTGTTCTATCTCCTCAGAGGCATGCTGTTTTTTTCTCTTTTTTTAAACTAAATATTTATCCCCACATTGTCTGGACTTAACTGTCGGGTTGTTGATAAATCTTGTGAGATGTCCCAGATATCCAGAGTCTGGCTTACAAGCAGAAAGTTGTTTTTTGTAGTATCCTTAACACTTTAACTGCTTACACTGCAAATGACCTGATGAGCACTACAGGTGTTCGCTGTCTGGAAAGTGTGAGGTGTCCTGTAAAAGCTGTCTGTCGAGGAGATTGCGGTTTGACTTTATCTAAGGAATTCCCCTGAAGCCACCCAAAACTCACAGGAAGAGCATTCTTGGTTTGCTTTTACACTGTCTGAGAGGAACTGGACTTTTAATAAGTTTCTATTAGATAACAAGTTTATATTTAAAAAAAAAAGTCTATATGATTATTAACAGTTTAGAGCAGTGGCTTTTGAACGGTGTGAAAGGGTTTCATGAACTTTATATTTATGCATACTAAAAAAACCTGACAAACTCAGGAATCAGTCTGCTGAATCATTTCACAAACTCACTGAATCATTGTATGACTCACTTTAAGAAGAATAAAAAAGTACTGATATAAATAGAATAAATATGTTACATACGAACAAGTTGGTCTCACTTGAATCACAAACAAATTAGCAAGTTTTTCAATGATTCAAAGACTTGCAAACACAAGAGTTGTCGGTTTGAACTTGTGACTCAGTTACTGAACAAGTTCCATGTCATTGCATTATTACTTAGAGGAGAATAAATAAGTGTTAATGAAAGAATAAATGCATTTTCCCCTATATTTTATTCATTTCTAACCTTCACATGGGAAAAAGTTGGTCCTACATGATTCATAAAAAATTAGCAGGTTTAAATGATTAAATGATTCAAAAGACTCATAAACCCAAGAGTTAGGTGTTTGAATCAGTCTCCGAATCAATTTTTCATCACAAATCCTTCACTGAACGAACTCTGCAAGAGCAGCTATAACATATGACTCACAGTCACAAAGGAGCAAGTTGGTCCCACCTGATTCACAAACAACTGAGCAGGTTTTTAAATGATTCAAAAGACTCATAAACACAAGAGTTGCTGGTTTGAATCAGTCTGCTGAATTCGTCATCACGAATTACACCTAGTAAATCTACATATGACTCACTGAACTGCAAGTACCTGTCATTGCATAATTACTTCAAGGAGAATTACAAAATGTTAATAAAAGAATTCGGGTGGTCGCGGAAGCAAAAACTCGGGCCTGCAAAGAGTTTGGTGAGACCAGGGAAAAGGGCTATCAGTCAGCCTCAAAGAGATTCTGGAAAAACCGTCCGGCACCTCAGGAAGGGAAAGCAGTTCTTCACCAACACTGTTTATAATGAAGATGTTGACCTCGACTGTGGATATTATCAGACGATGGAAGGAATACTTTGAGGATCTCTTCAATCCCACTGACACGCCTTCCGAGAGAAAGCAGAGACAGGGGACTCAGGGGTTGACTCGCCCATCACCCAAGCTGAAGTCACTGAGGTAGTTTGCAAGCTCCACAGTGACGAGGCATCGGGGTGGATGAGATCCATGGTGGATGGTGGGGGCTGTTTTGGTTGACACGCCTCTGCAACATCGCATGGAGGTTTAGGACAGTGCCTCTGGACTGGGCAACTGGGGTGGTGTGTTCCAAATATGGGGAGATCACATTCCTTAGCCTCCCCGGAAAAGTCTATGCCAGGGTACTAGAGTGGAGAATCTGGCCGATGGTAGAACCTCAGATTCAGGCGGAACAATGTGGTTTTCCTCCAGGCCATGGAACACTGGACCAGCTATATACCCTCACCAGGGTGCTTGACGGTTCATGGGAGTTCGCCCGACCAGTCCACATGTGCTTTGTGGACCTGGAGAAGGCGTTCAACCGTGTCCCTTGTGGCATTCTGTGGGGGGTGCTCTGGGAGTATAGGGTACGAGGCGCTCAGTTAAGGGCTGTCCGGTCCCTGTACTCCCGGAGGATCTTGGGTCACATTGCCGGCAGTAAGTCAGACTTGTTCCCAGTGCATGTTGGGCTCTGGCAAGGCTGCTGTTTATTACTGGTTCTGTTCATTATATTTATGAACAGAATTTCTAGGCGCAGCCTGGGGCTGGAGGGGATCTGGTTCGGGGATCCAAAAGATTTCATCTTTGCTATTTGCAGATGATGTTGTCATGTTGGCTTTATCATTTGGACCTTCAGCGTGCACTGGGACGATTTTCAGTCGAGTGTGGTGTGGCGGGGATGAAAATCAGCACCTCCAAGTCCAAAGGCCATTGGTGCTTACCGGAAAAGGGTGGCTTGCCTTCTTCAGGTTGGAGGAGAGTTTTTGGAGGAGAGTTCAAGTATCTTGTGGTCTTGTTCATGAGTGAGGGAAGGATGGAACGTGGGATTGACATCGGATTGGTACAGCAGCAACAGCAATACGGTCAATATACCGGCCTGTTGTGCTGAAGAAGGAGCTGAGCCGAAAGGCAAAGCTGACAATTTACCAGTCAATCTACGTTTCTACTCTCACCTATGGTCATGAGCTTTGGGTGAGGTGTTCTGGGCTTGTCCCACCAGGAGAAGGCCCCGGGGAAGACCCAGGGCATGTTGAAAGGACTATGTCTCTCAGCTTGTCTGGCAACACCTTGGGATCCCCCCAAAGAAGCTGAAGGAAGTGTCTGGGCAGAGGGAAGTCTGGTGTTCCTTGCTAAGCCTGCTGCCCCCGAGACCCGGCTCTGGATAAGCGGTTAATGATGGATGGATAGATAATGAAAGAATAAATTCATTTCTCCCTATATTTAATTGCTTTTTCAACCTTCACATAGGAGAAAGTTGGCCCACCTGATTCACGAACAAATGAGTTTTTAAATTATTTAAAAGACTTAAATACAAAAATGAATTCTTCATCAGGAATCCTTCAGTAAACGGACTCACTGAATTTGCAGCTATTGGATCAACATGTGACTCATTTGCTGATCTACAAGTTCCACTTCATTGCATCATTACTTCAATGCAAATAAAAAAATTCCCTCTATATTTCATTCATTTTTCATTTGTCACATGGGAACAAGTTGGTCCCACCTGATTCATGAACAAGTGAGCAGGTTTTTAAATGATTCAAAAGACTCGCAAACAAAAGAGCTTCCCAGTTTGAATCAGTCTTTAAATTATTCAAAAACTTAACAGTTAGGGGTTTGAATGAGTCTAATGAATTCTTTATCATGAATCCTTCAGTAAACAAACTCACTGAATTCGCAGCTAGTGGATCAAAATGTGACACACGTACTGAACTACAAATTCCATGTCATTGCATCATTACTTCAAGGAGAATAAAAAAAAAGTGTTTATGAAAGAATAAATGCATTCCCCCCCTATATTTCATATATTTTTCACATAGGAGCAAGTTGGTCCCACCTCATTCATGTAAAATTAGCAGGTTTTAAATGATTCAAAAGACTCTTACGAGTTAAGGGTTTAAATCAGTCTCAGAATCAATTTCCATCACAAATCCTTCACTGAACTCTGACTCTGATTCAAATGACAAACACAAGAGTTACTGGTTCGAATCAGTCTACTTAATTCCTCATCACAAACCTTTCATTTGGTCCCACCCGATTCACAAACAAATGAGCAGGTTTTAAATGATTCAACTCATAAACTCAAGAGTTAGGGGTTTGAATCACTCTCAGAATCAATTCTTAATCACAAATCCTTTACTGAACGAACTCCACCAGAGCAGTTAGTGAATCAACATAAGACTCACTAAACTGCAAATACCTGTCATAGCTTCATTACTTCAAGGAGAATTAAAAAAGTGATAACGTAAACAGAATACATATATTTTTACTATATTTCATTAACATTTTGAGCAGTCCTTATGGGAATAAGTGGGTCTCACTTAATTCATGAACTCTTATGAGTCAGTTACTTTACTGAATCATTATCAGTTCTTAGTAATTGTCATGGAAGACAAACTTCTAGAAAGACTTGCAAACTAACAGTTAACAGTTCAAGTCTACTGAATCCTTTTGACAAACTTTTCACTGAATGAACTCAACGAATAAGTACTACTAATTAGTCATCATATGACTTACTTACTGAACCGCAAGTCCCAAGTCAATGTATTATTGCTGCATTGAAAAAAATAAATAGATAAAATAACATAAAATGCATTTTTCTCCTTATATTTCATTACAAAGCTTTTGGTGGAAAAAGTTTGGCAACGCATGGCTTGGGGAAGAAAGGAAATGAAAAATTCTGCTCAGTGCTGTTTCTTCTCCTAAAGGAAGATGATTCATGGGTCTGTGGTGAACTGAAATCTAGACGTCCCCCCTAAAGGAGAGGCCCCTGACAGCTCGAACACTGACCCTTAACTCTGGCCCCCTTTAAGAAAACACAGAAAGGAGACACAGACCGGAGGAGACCTATGTGTTTAGACAAAGACAGTATCTGGAGAGGAAATACAGTATGAGGGGAGAGTTCTGCAGCTTTGAAGTTTAATAGAGTCTGGACGAGGAATGTCATTAAAGCTCTAGTGCTGTCCATTACTCACTCAGTTAAGACGATTTTTGCTTCTCGTTTAAAAATGGGCGTATTTTTACATACACATTCTTATTGTCAACAAATGCTTCTGCGTTGTTGTACATCTGACGAATAACCTTTGAGAATCACTTTACTGTAAACATCCAGTCCAGCTTTTTGAAATATGACATAGTTGTTGTCACGCTACCCTGAAAATCATAAAACTTCAAGCAGGATTCATTGGTGGAAAAGCCCCTAATTAGCAAGCGGGATTTGGAAACTAATGACAATAAAGGAAGGCAAAACAACCCAGTCCTTTAAAGAGAATCCAAATCACTTTTAATTTGACTTTACTGTTTACACCACATCAACCGCAGTGACATAAAGAAGATTTAATCTGTTTTGGAAAAACGTTCCAGGGAACTTATCTCCAACACACTTTCACTGACTAGCATGGCTTCAAGTGAGACGCTGGACAGATAAATGGTGATAAGTGGCAGAGAGAGAATTTTAGCAGAGTCAAATTACCAGAGGCCCGTTCCCCACACAGATAATGTGCACTGCTTTCCAAGAGATGTACTCTGGACACTTGTGCTTATGAAAACTCAAACTAATGAGCACCAGATACCAAACTTACTCTTCTCAATATTAAAAAAAAACTGCTAGAACAGTTTAAATACTGTACACTATCATATAAAAATTTGGGTCGGTTTACTGTTTTTGACAGAAGTCTCTTATGCTCACCAAGACTGCATCCTGCATGTATTTGACCCCCAAAAAACAAACAAACTAATGAGCACCAGATACCAAACTTACTCTTCTCAATATTTAAAAACTGCTAGAACAGTTTAAATATTGTACACTAATATCATATAAAAAATTGGGTCAGTTTACTGTTTTTGACAGAAGTCTTCAT
>NC_133374.1:21995242-22024124 GCF_049309525.1 Garra rufa
ATATATATATATAAGGTTACTTTTATTCAACCAGCAAGTTTTTTTTTGACACAGGCTTCTCCCAAAAGATAATAAAACGATGTACAAGAGGCATCATTGTGGAAAAATATTTCCTGCTTTTATTTACATTTGAACAAAAAGTGGCATGTCCAAAATTATTCATACTCTTTGCAAACTGTCACAGTCTATGTGAAAATCCAAAGTTCTATACCATTCCAAATAGTCCAAGCTGTTCTAAAGCATCCTAATTACCCTGACTCTTTGGGAACAGCTGTTTTAATCAACTCAACAGGTGAAAAACAGAAGCTCTCTGCTGTTGGTTTGTGAACAGTCATGGCTAAGACAAAGGAGCTCACTGAGGACCTGCGGCTGCGCATTGTGGCTGCTCACAAGTCACAAGTCACACCGCTGGGTTCTCAGCTGGTGGACCAGGGAACCTAATCACAGTAAACGGCACCATGAAAAAGGAGCAATACATTAAAATTCTCAACAACAACAGTCTGGCAGTCTGCAGAGAAACTTGGCCTTGGGCACCAGTGGACATTTCAGCACGACAACGACCCAAAACACACAGCAAAAGTGTTGAAGAAATTATTAGCAGACAAAAACATTAATGTTTTGCAGTGACCCAGCCAGAGTCCTGATTTAAATCCAACTGAGAATCTGTGGAGGGAGCTAAAGATCAGGGTGATGGCAAGGAGAACCTCCAACCTGAAAGAGTTAGAGCTCATCGCTAAAGATGAATGGGCAAAAATACCAGTGGAGACATGCAAAAACTGTTCAGCAATTATAGGAAGGCTTTTCTATTGAGGGTATGAATAATTTTGGACATGCCACTTTTTGTTCAAATGTAAATAAAAGATGAGTAATATTTTTTTCCACAATGATGCCTCTCGTACTTCGTCTTATTATCTTCTGGGAGACGTCTGTGTCATTTCTGATCAAAAAAAAATAAAATAAAATAACTTGCTGGTTGAATTAAAATAACTTTAAGTCAGAATTTGCCAGGGGTATGAATAATTTCGGGCTTGACTGTATATATTATTACAATTTAAAGTCTGTGTAAAGGCAATTTAAAAAATAGTTTCCAAACCATTAGAAATGTATTGCTGAAAATATGTTACAAAGATTTTGAACTATGTAGTACTGAATGAATTGTGGTTAGACCATTAAACAGTTATCACCAGTTTTTTGCATTCAGGATTTTTTTGACGGACTTGAAATAATTTCAGTGACGAAATAGAGTTACTGTCATTACCATTAGTTACTACAGCCTACAGTTTGCTAGCTAACTATTATTGTGGGATACAGCTCTGGCTACTGGGCAAGCACACATCAATCTAACATTATTTTGTCAGACTGTACAACGATAATGTTTTTGTATTATAGTAAGGGCTAAGTTTAGGGTAGGGGTAGGTGTAGACGTTAATAAAACACAATCTAATAGGTAGAACTTTTTTTTCATTGTTAGTTTCCGGTCTGACCTGTATCCCTTCTAGCCTAAACCGCTAGCTATGCCTTCATCATGTAAATGCATATTAACTGTTTGCAATAGTTTACAAAACAGCTCGGTAATCCATTCAGTTTGTAGCTGTATAGAGGTTTTGCACTTTATTAGGTCAAGGTTTGGTCAGTTACCCAGATGTAAAGAACAGCATAGATTGCACGATTAATGTACTACTGACTAACATCTACAGTATGTTGTTCTGCTAATTTATGCTGTCTAAACCACAAAAAAAAAGGAATGTGAAGGATTGTAAATCATATAGAAAAGGACTTAGAAAGCAGGAAAGGGCACAATATTTTGACAAACGAAATAAATAGGTGGTAAAGATACATACGAGCAGTATTAATTAGAATATTAGCCTAATATTTCACCTACCTGACCGGAAATGATAAGAACAAACACATGTTGTCAAGATTCTTACCCTGGAAATCCTGGTTGACTTTGGCCAACCACAAACACCTTTTGTTCCTCAGACAGTTCTTTGAAGTCTTCTCCTTGATTTGTTATAACTTTTGGCAGTCTTTTTTACCCTAACTGTTTTCCTGGTCCGACCAATTAGTACAGCCCAAAACATAACAATAACTGTCCATTTTCAGCAGCATTATTTAGCAAAATTTGCGAGTTTCGTTTGGTTTACGTCCAGTGCCGTCAACGGCCGATTGATGATGCCTTGTGAAAACACTTTGCAGTTGAGAGGCGGGGCTTTCCCAAGAGTGGGCGTGGTTTCCGCGGCGACAGCAGACACGCCCCCTGCATTTGAGAGAAATACTGCTTATCTTTTCAAGACTTTTAATAACGTTTTAATAGCGCTTTCAAATTAGGCTGAGTGGTTAATAATTTTTTTCTGAGATGTGACAAACTGCTTTCTATTTGCCAAAACTGATTGAGGAATGACAAAATGTACAAAATTTCACATTAAGTGACCTTGAAATAGTGCAGAATTTTACACTCTGAATATTTTATATTTTATAGTGCTGTTAAACGAATAATCGCATCCAATATAAAAGTTTTTGTTTACATAATATATGTGTGTGTGCACTTTGTATATTTATTATGTATAAATACACACTCATGCATGTAAATTTAGGAAAAATGTTATCTTTAGATATTAAATGTATTTATATATAATATAAATTATATGAATATAAAAATATGCATGCAAATACATACAAATATTTTCAAAATATATACTGTATGTGTGTGTGGCTATGTATATATATTTAACAAAAACTTATATTTCAGATGTTAATATTACATATTTGATTTCTAGAAAATTAAATTAAACGTTACATTTAACAAAAAACAACATGTAACCATGTTCAAAATGATAAAAAGATAGTAAAAAGTTATTTGCTAAAAATGTACTAAATGCAGAAAATGACGTCAAGTTATACAATACTTCAGACAGTAAGTTTATTATATGTCCAGAAACCAGGCTTTTATATGTCTGGGTGTGACTTTCTTTACCGTTTCCAGTTTCCACTCTTGAGAATTTTTCTTTTGTCATCTAATTGCTCTTCTTTCAGTGGTCTGAGTGGAGAGCACAAAAGAGCTCTTTAGAGAAATATTGCCACCCTGTGAACAGTCAGTGGAGCACAGGCGACAAAACCTGACAGTGCCAGCACACACAAAACACATCTTATTGGGTCAGGCTGTGCCTTCTGGGTACAAAACAACTTTTAAAACCCTGTTTTGTTGATTCTTAATTAGTATGGGAAGGATTTACTTTCGGGGCTTTTTGGAACATGTCAGAGAGAATCTTGCATTAAAAAAAGTCATTCAAACTGTAAACATACCTTGCATGTTGCTAAAAGCAAAGGCTTGGAATCAGAACGAGCGTTGTTCTCATTCAAATGAATGTTTTCGTTTCTCTGAAGTGGGTGATGAAACAGGCTTTGATAATCTGTGAACTCAATATGTCACAGTCGAGTGGAGACAAGGCAGACATGCCAGCAAATGGATAATTGAAAGCTTAAATTAAAGCTCATCATCTAATAGAGACAACAAGATAAAGAAATTCATATAAAATGATGCCATTTATCATGAAAACAAGCCAAAGGCACAAACACATCCAGCTGCGATGGAAAAAATACAGGTTGAGACGTACATCAGTTTGTGCACCAGGGACAATGACAGACCAACACTATGTAATTTTGTGTCACGTGACTTCAAAATAAATCTATTTATATATCGTCTTTTAAAATCAGCTTTAATTGATAGCTTGCAATGACAAACTTTGCTCCCCAGTCCTGTTTCAACAAGTTGCGCAGCCCTTAGTGAAGGAAATATGTGCCGTGTTCTCCATCTATCAAAATGTGCTGCTCTAAAGGCAAAGATGCCAAACACTGACAGTGAAACATATGAATGAAATGATGCATACAGGCCTAACCTTGTCATAATAGCGAACACATGTGACCTCCTGGCGAGATCTTTTATTACCACATTGATAAAAGGAGAAAAGAACAGCCTTGCTCAAGAACAGCCAGGAGGCAGAACTCCCACAGACTTTATTGTCTTATTTTGAGGAAGTTTTAGAAGCAAAGCAGTGCAAATAGGATACAAAGAACAAAAATGCTGAGAACATTGAACCACAGGGTAGAAATATTAAACATGGTTAGTAGGTATGACTTCTGGTGTTGTGAATATCATGATAGCAACAGAAAAAATTTATTAAAGAGATCATTTCTATCATTAATTACTAATTTTGTCGTTCCAAACACGTAAGACCTTCGTTCATCTTCCGAACACAAATTAAGATTTTTTTTGATGAAATTCGAGAGCTTTCTGACCCTGCGTAGACAGCAACACAACTACCACGTTCAAGGTCTAGAAAGGTAGTAAGGACATTGTTAAAATAGTCCATGTGACATCTGAGGTTCAACCTTAATTTTATGAAGCTATGAGAATACTTTTTGTGCGCAAAGAAAACTAAAATAACAAATTTATTTGGTGTCTATGCAAGGTCAGAAAGCTCTCGGATTTCATCATATATATATCTTTATTTGTGTTCCAAAGATGAATAAAGGCCTTACGGGTTTGGAACAACATGAGGGTGAGTAATTAATGACAGCATTTCATTTTTGGATGAACTATCCCTTTAAGAACGTTTCAACTGTCCATATAATGAAAGTCTCTTCTCTTCTAAGTATGTTCTTTTATGTTCTGTAGAAAAAAGTCATGAAGTTGTGAATTTTTCTTGTAATCTGGATGTTCTAGTGCAAATGCATTGATTTAAACCTCAGCGACCAAATAAATAATAGGAAACAATCAAAACACTACAAAGGGAGTTCTCAGGTTCCTTAAAAGCTGATACTGTGATTTACAGTGGTATTGAGCTCATCACAAAACCAACTAAAATGAACTTCTGTGCTGTAGAGGAACTCAGGAGAGAAACAACTGACAAAAGGAACAGTATCATATCGTGCTGACCTTTTATAATCATCAAAACACATTTTCAAAAGGCACTAGTTACGGTTATTCGTCATGCTGTAATCCGGTATCTTAATTGCTTTGGGAGCACTGAAAACTTTCAGATGTCTACTTACTATTTACGTACACGCAATAGAAATGTAATTTTTCCATTGAACACTGTAAAATAGAACAAAAAACCAACCAAACAAATATAGATAAATAGATATGCCCATATCAGCCGAAAAGGCTTATTGATTGATGACAAAAAGAAATAATCAGACCGGCCTAGCGGTCTGTTGGCAATAGGAAGCGACTCATGACTTCATGAGTCGATCAGGTGACCCTTTAGATTCGGTGGATTCAAACCAGCCGTCTTCAACACCAGCCCAGCGTCTTACAGATCCTCACACCGGAACTCTGTCCACACAGTGCAGACGGGTCAAAAATCAGACTCCTAACAAAAAAATTACACATCAAAACACATCAGCCATATGATCACTATCCAATAATGCTTCACTATAAAAAGCACAGATTTTAGGAAAATGATTGTAAGATGCAAGTACAGAAAAAACAAAATGTAAAGCACATAACAGAATGGCTTTTTGAAATATGAACAAAACACTGCACTTAGTGTATAATGTATCAAGTATACTTACACAGTATCATTATGCTCACAGCAGTGCTTATTTCTTCTTCCCTCCTAATGACATATTTTCTGTTTTTTTCTTCTGTGCCTCATTGAACAAAAAACATACCTTTATGTTAGCAAGATGGGGCTCTATAAGAAGTCTATGAAACATATATATACAGTGCACAGCATAAATGAGAACACCCCCCTCTGATTAAATATAAAAGATGTATCTTCTTAAAGGAAAAGTTCACTTCCAGAACAAAAATTTACAGATAATTTACTCACCCCCTTTTCATCCAAAATGTCTTTCTTCAGTCATAAAGAAATCATTTCAGGATTTCTGTCTATATAGTGGACTTCTATGGTGCCCCTGAGTTTGAACTTTCAAAATGCAGTTTAAATGCAGCTTCAAAGAGCCCTAAACAATCCCAACAAAGAAAGAAGGGTCTAATCTAGCAAAACGATCAGTTATTTTCTAAAAAAAAATTGACAATTTATTTACTTTTTAACCTCAAATGCTCATCTTGTCTAGCTCTCAGTATACTCTGTGTATTACGGTTCATGACAGTTAGGGTATGTCAAAAAACTCTCATCTCATTTACTCCTCCAACTTCAAAATCGTCCTACATCACTGTTTTACCTTTTTTTTGTAAAGGGTGCATGACCTTCTTTGCACGTTCACTTTGTAAATACTGGGTCAGTACTTCTGCAGCGATGTAGGGTGATTTTGAAGTTGGAAGAGAAAATGAGTTGGGAGTTTTTCGACCTAACCGTCTTGAACCGGAATAAACAGAGTTGATGCAGAGTTAGACAAGACGAGTAATAACCGAATATTTCACTAGATCCCTTTGAAGCTGCATTGAAACTGCATTTTGGAAGTTCAAACTCGGGGGCACCATAGAAATCCACTATATGGAGAGAAATCCTGAAATGTTTTCTTTAAAAAAAAACAATTTTTAATTTCTTTACGACTGAAGAAAGCAAGACATGAACATCTTGGATGACAAAGGGGTGAGTAAATTATCTGTAAATTTTTGTTCTGGAACAAATACAATTTATGGATCACAAATACAATTCATAGAAAGCTGACAAAATTTAAATGTATTAAACAAATTCTAATTAAAAACAGATAAATATATGCCATTAACATCTGTAAAATAAGTCACTTATCCAATTTTGTATACATAAAGAATTGCAGAAATGAGTACACCCAAGATTTAATTCTACAAAGTGTAATATTCTACTAATATGTCCTGTAGAACTCTTAAGTTCTCCTGGAGGACGACCTCCTTAAATGCCCTGGTCTTTAATGGGAAGTGTTGCTTAGCCTGTCACTACAGAATCCCCCACAGCTGCACAAGAGTGTTAAGATTGAATGAAATACATGCCCACTGAAGGATTTTCCCCTTGGGAGAATGAATATTTTCACTGTCATGTTGAAAAAATGCTCAACAATGCAGGGAATGAGGAGAGTATAGCATCTTCAGTTTGAGGCTTTTGTATTACATCACACAGTGGTGTGTGAAATGATGACAGCATTGATAAAGTTCAACTCCCTCACACCTTCAGCAATTTTACATCCCTATATAAGAGCTTTACTACCACTAAACGTCATTGTGGGAACCAAGGACTTCTCACTGTACTCCTCCTCTAGCAACACTATAACATTTTGAATGCTGTTATGTCCGAAATTACTGACTTGGTCTCATAAGACCATAGTATGGATTAATACGTCTATATTTTGTAAATATTGGAAAAAGACAAATGAGTTTATTGTGCTTTGGTGTTTATTGTGCAACCATGCATATCACTTATGCAGGCTTCATCTTACTCTGTCAGATAAAGTATCACTCTTTTTATTGTTTTTGCCAGCTCTGAGACACTTTCTTGGTGTTTCCTCTGCTCTTTTTCTAGCAAAAACTCACTCATCACTAAATGAAAGCTTAAAGTCAAGACCTACTTATTTCAGGGGCCTTTTCACAAATCCATTGTTTTTGAATTTCTGTGTTACTTTTGCTATATTTTCACATTTAAAACAATAATTTGGTATTGTTCTTGTACCATTGTCCTCTTCTATGCTAAGAAATAAACCTCCTGACAGTTCTCTCTCAAGTGGTTTCACTGTGGTCAGCATTAAGTTAAATAATTACCTATTAATCAAAACTTACCTCGACGTTACACAAGAAATTTTTATTTAGTTTTATTTAGTTACTTTCAGGCGGGTGTACTCATTTTTGCAACACAGCATTTTATCACTTTGATAAGAAAATTGTATTTTCATTAATAATTTTAACATTCTTCTTTGGTAACGAATCAAACAGACTTGCTGGAATATTTTATCTCTAAAGAACCCTGACATGTCTTATAAGTAAAGAGTAATTAATTTATGCTGTGCACTGTATTTAATACAGTATATAAAATATTGTAGTACAAAAATAAAACAATGGCAATATTACAATATATAAGTGTAGAAATCACTCATTTTTCTAAAGAAACACTGTCCAACAGTGAGATAAGCAGGTAAATTTACAGCAGGAGTCCACGTCTTTGGTATTTTAACAGACCCCCTAAAGTGTGCGGTGAGTTTGGTGGGGGATAATTGAAAATAAATGGGAAAAGTCATGTGAGAGGAGGCAATGCCACCCTCGCAATATGATTGGATATCAATGGTTATGTTTGGCTTTGATTGGTTCATGTGCCTTTTGTGTTTATGCGCGTTCACAAATCAGTTTGAATGAACAATAAAATGGCGTTAAGAGAAAGACTAATTTAAAAAAGTAAGTAAACACACAATGTGTTAAGTGAAAATAAGACTTAAAATGGTATGAAAGCATGATCTGTGGGAGTTTTTAGTGAGTAATCAGCTTGGTGAAATTTAAAGTAAATCTCTGTGTTTGTGACCAATATTTACCGAGCTTTGATGACTGATGACCTGAAAAATTCAAAAATAGTTAAAATTAACTACTAAAAAGAATAGCTGAACATAAGTTCACAAATAAATGTATATTTATATTTGTGAAAAACAAAAAATACGCCACCGACCACCGCACACCACTGATAAATATATATATATATATCTTTTTTTTAAATAAATTTCATAATTTTTAATTTCAATATTATATTTCTTTCAGTAAGCTATGATTATGAGTTGAGGAGTGTTTACCTCGGTCATGGCATCATCAATTTGCTTCAGCTCCTCATAGTGGTCCCTGGAGTCTCTGAGAGGCTGCACCATAATCTCTTCAATTTGAGGAAAGAGCTGAGAGGGAAAACATGACGTGATCTGAACCATCATGAGAATGAGTAAATGATGACAGAATGTACATATTTGGGTGAACTATTAAATGTACTATTTGACTATTTCACCTACCTTCATGACAGTTTCAAACATGGGGATGAGAACAAATTTAATGAAGCCAATCTGGGCTGTGGGCTTGGTGACTTTGTCTCTGTCCATAAAGGGTGCCACAGGAAGCCCCTCGGATTTCTCTCTATCACTCTGAACAAAGACGAGACAGGGTAAACAAACCCACCTGTCACTGCAGAGCAATTATAACACAAGATGTAGAGTCAGCTAACCTGCATGAAATATTCCTCCAGCAGACAGTCCACCCACGGCTCTGCCACCTCTGTAGGCCGGACTTCATTGGAAATGTCACAGCATTTGATAAGAACCATCTTCAGCTGCACACATGAGAAGACGACAAATCTTTACTTGTCAAATTGTCAACAAATCTTTACCTGTCAAATTCATGCCATATCCTTCTGAAAAACATCTTTTTGCTGGTTTAAGATGTGGTTTTTGCAGAAAGAGTTTATGATACATACGCAAGTCACATGCTCCTCATTGGTGAAGTCAAAATTGTCCACTTTGTGCTTGAACGAGTCCAAAATCTCGCCATGCCGGGCCATGTCAGTGGCCAAAATCAGTGTGATGATAGCCTGCCAATACATTGCCATATAATAAACACATATTTACATATTATAAGAACATTTACTGCAAAAAAAAAATAAAAAAAAATTGGGGCGTAATGCTGTTACAATACCGGGTATACTGATTTTTAAAACAGAAACATTTAATCTTGTTGACACTCCAAAATGTTAGGTGGTGGTACTTTACCTTAAAGGGATAGTTCACCCAAAAATTTAAATTCTGTCATTAATTACTCACCCTCATGTCATTCCAAATGCATAAGACTTTTGTTTATCTTTGGAAACACAAATTAAGATATTTTTTTAAATCCAAGAGCTTTCTGACCCTGCACAGACAGCAACACACCTACCATGTTCACTGTTAAAATAGTCCATGTGATATCAGTGGTTCAACCGTAATGTTATGAACTACGAGAATAGCTAAAGTTCTAAATGCGAGTCCTTTTTACAAATATGGCAGAACCATGACTTCTACCACAAAAGACTGCTTTGTTAATAACCTTCCTGATTTGTCTCAATTCCTCAGCATATTCAGTAGAACAAAAACTTAATGAAGTAACAGAAATGATGGACTCTTTCTCTTCTAGCACTTTAGATATTATTATTAGATAAAATTAAAAAGAACAGCCAGACACCGTGGCATAATGAGCACACTCGTGCCCTAAAGAGAGCAGCCTGGAAAATGGAGTGCAGCTGGAAGAAACCAAAACTAGAGGTATTTCATATTGGATGGAGAGAAAAGCCTTAACAACTGTTATTCTGTGATCTGATAACTTTTCATCTCTCAGAAGAAAGCAGACACAATCCCTGATATGTATTCAGTACAGTGGCTGAATGATTGAAAAATAAAGTCTCAACATAGCAGTAATTACCTTATGAACTACTTTACTTCCAAGATAGATGATATTAGGGATAAAATTATAACCATGCAGCCATCAGCTACAGTATCACATCAGATCAATATAGATGCCCTGAGTAACAATTCAACTTCATTTAACAATTTCTTTAATTTTTAATTTCAGTAAAATCAGTCAGTAAAAGCAGTCAGTGTGTGGAAACAACCACCCCACAATAATAAAAACTACATCTTTTTTAATCCCTAAAAAACCTAAACAGTCTCAATTATCAAGCTATTTTGATTTTCTGAGCAGTATGACGTCATACTGTTCAGACCCCGCCCACTTTGTCCGCCAAAGCACTCCCTTTTTTGCACTCAAGCAGCTGTAGCGACAACAATGTCTTGTAAGCAATGCAGGAGTTTTGTAGTTGGATGTAAAAGTGAACGTAAGATTAGTTTTGTTTTTGATGGTAACTTGCCACCGAATACACAAAAAAAAACAAAAGAGAGGGGTGGAGTCAGCACTAGCTCATTAGCATTTAAAGAGGCATGCACAGAAACGGGTCGCTGTGAACTAGGGCTGCACGATTAATCGCACGATGTTGTGAGGCGCGTTTAATCAATGAAGCCAGTACTTTGATTAGTAGTAAATCTCCAATCGAATGCGATTTTGAGCACGATTTGGCGTAGCTTGTCAGTGATTTACGTCTCTGTGTATTAATTCCCGCTCCAGCTGAACGCACGTGATGGAGATTTACTACTAATCAAAGTACCGGCTTCATTGATTAAACGCGCCTCACAACATCATGTGATTAATCGTGCAGCCCTACTGTGAACAGAGCTGTTTGATAAGGTAAACAGGTGTTATTTTACACAACCATTGATAAAATTTTAATCAAAGACATTTCATTAAGATAAAAAAATCATACCAAGTTGTGGAAAATGGGCATCCGATGCCCCCTTTTAAGGCTAAAATACACTAAATGATTTTTGTTCTGATTTACAGTCCGGATGAGTTGCTTGTTGAAAGTTAGAACCAGTTTACAGATTTTAGGCAGTTGAAGTTGACAGATTTTAGGCAGTTGAAGTTGACAGAAAATTATATAGTGTATTTTTTTTTTTTTTTAAGTTTTTTAGACTATGATTCCACCCAGAGAGCAGCCTGGAAAATGAAACGCAGCTGGAAGAAAACAAAACTCGAAGTATTTCATATTGGATGGAGGGAAAGTACTTCCTCCTACATAAAAGCATTAAAACTGCTAGATCTGATTACTTATCATCTCTTTTAGAAGAAAGCAAACACAACCTATGTTTTCAGTTCAGTGGCTAAATGAATGAAAAATAAACCTCAACAGGCATTGACATTTTCAAACAGCACAGCAGTAATGACCTTATGATCTACTTTACTTTCAAGATCGATACTGTTAAAGATAAAATTATAACCATGCAGCCATCAGCATCATTTTATTTAACAATTTCTTCTCTTCAGAAAGCTCTTGGATTTCATCAAAAATATCTTTATTTGTATTTCAAAGATGAATGAAGGTTTGGAACGACATGAGGTTGAATAATTAATGACAGAATTTTCATTTTTGGGTGAACTATCCATTTTCATTTCTTAAATGGGATATTTTGTGCTGTACCTGTCGGATTTGTTTAAAGGCCTCTGGGTCCACGTTTGCAAATATATTACACTCCGGCAGTGAAAGTATCTGGAAGGCCACAGCGCAGTGGTGATTCTCCAGGGGCGAGATGTCATTGTAGCGCACTGCCAACTCAGTGCGAGCATTGATCTGGTACCTGCATATATAGACAGTGCTACATTAACTTGTCACATGTCATGGGAATGATTACTAAGATAAACGGTACAGATATAAGGCTGTAAAATTGTCATCACGAATGTGTACGCAAATACCTGGGTACACCTGTATGTTTTTATGAGAACTGACTGGAGAGCATAATTACACAGAGGCGAAGATCTTACGTGTTGTTGTATCCAGGGTGGTCTAAGTCGTGACACACGGCAGCAGTCATTAAAATGCCCAGATCTGTCAGCGTGAGCTTTTCCTGTAGGCCACACACACACACACACACACACACACACACACACACACACACACACACACACACACACACACACAGGTTTCCACTTTTACTGTTCCACAGTAATTGATGTGCTAATTGCTACGTACGTAAAAGTTCTCACCTGGAGGTTGCAGAGGTGGATCATGCCATACATCATCTGACTCACGCAGAAACAATGACGGAAATTATGGAACGGGTTGCTACGGTAATTTTCCTGAATGCCCAGCTGAGAATATATAAAAAGAATCAGGACTGTCAGAGCTGTTAACCTGAAAAATTCAGTGGAAATCGCCTTTCTTGCACCCTTTCATTTTTACAATTATACTAATTTTCTTACCAGCCAGCGTTTGAGAGTAATTGGGTTCATGTTAAACTCCTTCACAAGTCCTAAGTCATGGTACATGTACTCCAGGCAGCTCAGCATCTGATAAACAGGAAACCATCAAATGAGCATGTGTGCATGATTTCATCTCTAAATACAGTGAATATTCCGAGTCAGACTCACTTCATTGTGCTCCCAATGCCAAACATCAAAGGTTGGTTTCTTTAGCGCTTCAATGGTCTCCTGAGAAAGAGTATACTGAGGAAATCAAGATAAACAGAGATTAATACCACATAGAGACAAGATGTTCTCCCACAAGGCCTATAATTCAATCAAAACATGTCATAAAACTTTAAAACACCTTTGGGTAGCTGGGGACGTCACGTCTAGGAGTTAATTTCTTTCCATCGTCGGAGAAATTGTATTTGCATGGACAATTCACTCTAAAAGGAGAGTGGTTGATCAGTCATTTAGATACATTTGTGTTTATTGTTTGAAAAAGAGGCGCTCAAGATGGATAAACAGATAGATTGTCACGCTTGCGTTGACTTCCCTGGAAGATATTTTCTTTCACTTACCTTCCTCCTGCTCTGGACGTCATCTCATCTCTCAGCTTCTTTAAATCGTTTTTACACTTTTCAATCTCCACGACCTTCAACCCCTCCACTGCATAACAAAATCAGTTAATACAATAAAATAATAAAAATCCATTCACTCCTTTTTTTTTAATCCCTCAAAAAACCTAAACCGTCTCAATTTTTAAGCCGTTTTGATTTAAGCAGTATGACATCAAACTGATTAGGCCCTGCCCACTTTGTCCGCCATTTTCTCTGCACGCAAGCTGTAGCGACAACAATGTCTTGTAAGCAATGCAGGTGTTTTGTAGTTGGATGTAAATGTGAACATAATTTTGCTTTTGATAGAAATGCAAAACCGAATACACAAAAACCCAAAGAGTGGGGTGGAGTCAGCAGTAGCTCATTAGCATTTAAAGAGACATGGTTCAAAACAGCTCTCTGTGAACAGAGCTGTTTGACAAGGTAAAAACTTGCTTTACATGACCATTGAGGAATTTTAACCAAAGTATAATGCAGACATTTCATATAGAACCTAATGAATCATACCTACTTGTGGAAATGGGCATCCGATGTCCTCTTTAAAGGCTAAAATACACTACACAACTTGCCAAGATTTTTGATTTTGGAAGTTGCTTGCTGAAAGTTAGAGCCAGTCTACAGATTTTAGGCAGTTGAAGTTGACATAAAATTATATTGTGTATTTTTTTTTTTTTTAGCTTCAGACTACGATTCCCTCCAGTTGGAGGATATCAAACATGATTGACATTTTGGGCTGTTTTTAGAAGACATATTGTTTTCATTTGTCATGCATCTTCTAGCAACGCTGTGCGAGTTTGTTGTGTTCGGTGTCACTTAAGTATAATAGTGTGTGATCCTCAGTTATTTAGTGCATGACGGCCAGTTTTTCTACTGTAACCATTTACAAAGTCAAAGTACATGATTCCTAGTGTTTTAAAATCGGTTTAGATTGTTGTAGTGTACTTCGCTAAGTCTTAGCAACAATGAAACCAGATAACAAGAACAAACAAGAAGTCATAACTTACGTTCTACTCTCTTCTCCAGCATAGCCAGTCTGTTGGTCACTTCTGTTTTCAGTTCGTTGATCCTGAATGCTCTGTAGAGTTTATAAGGAAAAAGTACAGAATCATCACGGTGATAAAGATTCATCTTAAGTGCATGAGAAAACAAACATGTCTATTACCTGCTGAACTGCTCTGCTACCTGTGAGAGCACATTCTGAAACATATCTTCCTTTTCTGGGGAGTTAAATACACAGGTTATAAATCAGGGCAGATTAACTCTTGTCTTGAAACATTATAATGAGCAAATGTAAATCTAGGGTACTAAAGGTCACGAGTAAGCAAGTCAAACACTGAAAAACTGTGAGAATGATGCACGTTACCTCCCAGCTGGCCGGTAGACAAAGGAATGACTTTGTACAGGGAGCTAAAAGGACAAAACGGGATCATTAACTGACAGATCAAACTGAAAATTATCATAATTGCTTATACAAACAAGCGCCAGGCTGTGTTTTACTTGGGGGTGTTGGTGGGCATCGTGGGATCAATGGACACAAGTGCACCTTCAGGGTCCAGCATCATTATAGCAGTGTTCCTATAGACAGAAGAAATAAAAAGTTGATGGATTTATGGTGTCTGGCACTGAACATGTTGTACAGTGCAAAGAACTTCATTCTCAACCACTGGAGACCAGGATTGCAGAATGGATTGAGGTGTTGATTGGTGCTGATATCAGTGATATACAGACCTAGGGATGTTGGAGGAGGAACATAGCAGTTCTTTGATATCACATGGGCTGCAGTGACGACTGAAAAGCACCTGAGCAGGACAAATAAGGGTGTGTTAGATGCATTATGGGTGTATTTGTCGTCAAACTTGTACTACAATGAGAAACAATAGCCTCATGCTACTCAAACACGTAACTTGAGATATCTTGATGTTTTAAAAGCATGAAATAAAATAAGTGTGATAAATTAATGATTTGATCCCAGTGGAAAAATCACTTCAATTTCTCTCCTAAGCTGTTTATCTCTCCTTAATAGTTTCTCCTAAGCAGAAATAAGATTCAATGGAGACTTTGGCTTAAGACTCCTACTTCTCTGATTCTTTAAAAGAAACTAGAAGTCTGTCTGCTCTAGAGTTTTTAAAACAGATGTCTCACACTTTACTCAGATCAAAAAAGACAACAAAGTTTGCAAGCAAAAGTCAGAGCCTATAATATAAGCTCAGACATATGTCTGTTTATCTATACAATGATGTTCAAAAGTTTGGAATCAGATTTGGAATGTCTTTTAAAGAAGACTTGTCTGCTCATCAAGGATGCGTTTATTTGATTAATAATACAGAAAAAAAACAGTAATATTGTGAAATATTATTGCAATTTAAAACAGTGGTTTAAAAAGTTATTTATTCCTGTGATGCAAATCTGAATGAAATCATTCTTATATGCTGATTTATAATCAATGTTGGAAACACTTTATAATCAAAGTTGGAAAATGTTAAAAAGAACAGCATTTAAAAAAAAAATAGAAATCTTTTGTAACAATACACCCTGCTGTTCAAAGTTTGGATCAGTACAATTTTTTTAAAGAAATTAATACTTTTAATTAGCAAGGCTGTGTTAAATTGATAACAAGTAATAGAACCCCCCACCCCCACCCCCAATAAAAAGTGAAAAAATAAATAAACAACTGTTTCCAAAATTGATAATAAATAATTAATCAGCATATTAGAATGATTTCTGAAGGATCATGTGACACTGAAGACTGGCGTATTAATGCTGAAAATTCAGCTTTGATCACAGAAAAAAAAATAGTTTAAAGTATATTGAGATAGAAAACTGTTATTTTAAATTGCAATAATATTTCAGAATATTACTGGGTTTTTTTTGTATTTTTGATCAAATAAATGCAACTTTGATGAGCATAAGTGACTTCTTTTTTATGATCAACATTTTTATTTAGATTTAGTTTCACTTAAGAAACATACCACAATTCAGTCATAAGTGACTACTTTAAAAAACATAAAAAATACATTATTAGAACTGACATGTTCAATCAAATAAATCTATTAATTAAAAGCATTAAAATAAAGAATAACAAAGGTGAAAGAGGCAGCTGTGGTAGACAGGTTCAGATCACCAATAGATCCTGTACTACAGTAAACATATGCCACTCTCAATGCTCTCAATGTCCACTTGGCCTCTCTGAGCTCTCAGGAAGTTGTGTTCACTTCAAGATGAATTGCTGAATCTGACACATGCATGTTCTACCATATCACCTTTCCATACTGTACAAACTGTTGAACCTCCCACGAAAATTCACATCTTAATGACTTTCTAAAATACATAAAACATTTTTCATCAATCATAAATGATAATATGCAGATAATGAGTACGACTGAGCATCTGTGGGATCCGTATGTAGAACACACTCTGTAAATTGGACTTAAACACAACCATTAACAGTTCTTGAGTCATTCTCTAGGAAACAACAGGAGCAAACAATGTGTCAAGTGTCACAACAGCATGCAATGTCAGTCACACCTGTGGAACACGCCATCTTCAGCTTTATTTTTAACCTGTGCATGCTAATCTCCCAGCAATCATCTTGACAGATTTACTAGTGCCATGACAAACTGCCTAATATCTAGTTTATTGGCTTCGATTCAGCATTTCAGGTCTCAGAGATTTGTAACAAACTGCTCGAATAGAAAGGATCAACCAGGCCAATATTTGGCCATTTTTGTCAACGAATAAAAATTCTGGTTCAGTATTTTTCCATAAAATGCATTACCTTAATTTAAGAAATTATGTGTGCTTTAATTCACTAACTTTTATGGTGTCTGCATTAAATTGGTTACCAAACACCCTGCTTTCTAGATATTGGATTATCAAAAAACTATACTGGTCAACCACCAATAGTATTCATTTATTCAAATGGCATTTCATGATCTCACATTAACCAGTAACTTGTGGCATTCAGGCAAACACACATTGAAGGATTAGTTCACTTAATTAAAAGATAATTAAAATGGTCATAAAAGATGTTCATGTATGTCTTACTTTCTTCAGTCGAAAAGAAATTAAGGTTTTTGAGGAAAAAATTCCAGGATTTTTCTTCATATAGTGGAATTCAATGGGGATCAACAGGTTGAAGGTCCAAATTGCACTTTCAATGAAGCTTCAAAGGGCTCTACATGATCTCAGCCAAGGAATAAGGGTCTTATCTATAGCTAAACAATCTATCATTTTCTAAAAAAATACAAATTTATATACTTTTTAACAACAAATGCTCATTTTTCACTAGCTCTGTGATCTACAACTTCACACATTTCGTAATACGTTGGAAAGATCATGTACGGTTAGTCCTTTGTCTGGTTATATCGGTTCAAAAAGGTAGGGTAGACAAAAAAAATTCAAAATCGTCCAACATCGTTGTTTTACCTTTTTTTGCACATTTGCTTTGAAAACACTGAGTCTGTACTTCTGCCTACATCTCACATACATAATTACGTTATTTGTGAGGTTGAGCTAGTGCAAGACGAGCATCTGTGATTAAAAAGTAACAAAAAAAATTGTTTCACTAGATATTGTGTAGAGCCCTTTGAAGCTGCACTGAAACTGAAATTTGAACCTTCAACCCAATGATGGAGAAAATCCTGGAATGTTTTCCTCAAAAACTCAAATTTCTTTTTCATTTTGGATGACATGGGGGTGAGTAAATTATTCTGGAAGTAAACAAATTCTTTAAAGTGAGAGACTCACCTTCTGCACTTTACCATCTACGTCCAAATAGATGGTTTTGGGAGCATAGGAGGAGGAGCCAGACCCCATGCTGACAGTGAGTCACTTGTCCTGGTACCCCTAACCAGGAGCAGATCCACCACGAAATGTCTTCTGCAAATAAATACATAAAGAATGACTTTCACATCTACCATGTTTTATAAGTATAAGAACAAGTCTATAACCTCGTAGTCTAACACTGTCAACCAAACAAATAAGCGGTGACTGAAGAATGAAGCAATTTAAATGTCTTTCAATGTATGGAAAAACAGTTGAAACATTCTTCAAAATATCTTTTTTTGTGTTCCACAGAGGAAAGATAGTCATACAGGTTTGGAACAACATGAATGTGAGTAAATGAGAAAAGAATTGACATTTTTTGCTGAACTATCCCTTTAAAAGTCAATTAAGGTGATTACAATCCATAGAACACACTTTATAGTGCACATCTGTGCATAACAAACATAAATCTCAATTTACTCTGACTGCTGAACAATCAGACATATTGTCACCTGAGACTTTCTTGGAAACTTTCTTGAACAGCAGGCCACGTTTATTTCTGTCTACGTAACTTAATCTGAACGTAATGAAATGTTCTATTCGAAGCATTGCAGTCAGAACGTTTCATTTAGAAAATAGCAGTCTTGCCTGCGCGCCGTCAACAGCTCCCGGTTCTCCCCGCGTGCAGGCAGCGTTTTCCAGCCGTCCCAGGTGCTCAATGGAGCCAAGTGAGCAAAGGAAACCTGGGTGTATTGAAGGACCCTGAATATAATTGTCACTCTCCACCGTTGTCAGGGGGAACAGTTACTACGGTGAAAAAGTGCCCAACCCCCTTGATGTCTGTTGTTGCTGTTGTAATCATTTAATTTAGTCCTTTCATTCAGCCTGCTTATTTTAGCGGTCCAACCTGGAGTCTATATTTACGTCTGAAGAAATTATGGTCCATTGTGTCATGTACAGCTTCTACGCTTGAATTTGAAGGATTAGTTCATTTGCAGAATAAGAATTTCCTGATAATTTAGTCGCCCCTAAGTCACCCAAGATGTCTTTTGTTCTTCAGTCAAAACGAAATGTTTTGTTTTTGAGGAAATATCACGATTTTTCTCTATATAGTGAACTTCAGTAGGAGCCAACAGGTTGAAGGTCCAAACTGTCAAAGCAGCTTCAAAGGGCTCTATAGGACCCCAGCTGAGGAATAAGAGTCTTATCTAGTGAAACAATCGGCCTATTCTAAAAAAAAAAAAAAAAATTAACATTTATATACTTTATATACCACAAATGCTCATCAACTCAAAAAAGTAGGGTAAAGCTAAAATGCATGAATGCCAGCTAGTGCAAGACGAGTATTTGTGGTTAGAAAGTATATAAATGTGCTTTTTTTTTTTTTAGAAAAAGACCAATCTTCTTGCTAGATACTACTTATTCCTAGGCTGGGATCATGTAGTGCCCTTTGAAGCTGCATTGAAACTGCAATTTGGACCTTCAACCCATTGAAAAGGTAGGGTAAGGCAAAAATGCATGAATTCCAGCTAGTGCAAGACGAGTATTTGTGGTTAGAAAGTATATAAATGTGTTTTTTTCTTTAGAAAATGACCAATCTTCTTGCTAGATACTACTTATTCCTAGGCTGGGATCATGTAGTGCCCTTTGAAGCTGCATTGAAACTGCAATTTGGACCTTCAACCCATTGAAAAGGTAGGGTAAGGCGAAAATGCATGAATTCCAGCTAGTGCAAGACAAGTATTTGTGGTTAGAAAGTATATAAATGTGTTTTTTTCTTTAGAAAATTACCAATCTTCTTGCTAGATACTACTTATTCCTAGGCTGGGATCGTGTAGTGCCCTTTGAAGCTGCATTGAAACTGCAATTTGGACCTTCAACCCATTGATCCCCATTGAAGTCCACTACGTAGAGAAAAATCCTGGAATGCTTTCCTCAAAAACCTTAATTTCTTTTCGCCTGAAGAAAGAAAGACATGAACATCTTGGATGACATCCTTTGATGAGATTCATGGGTCTTTAGTGGAGAGAAATAAGACATTTTTAGCGCTAATGACAAACTAAGAACATTTAGGTCAAACTAATGGCTCACAATTTACATAAAAACATAGGAATTACTATACCAAAGCAGTGAGAAAGTAATTGTGGGTAAATTCAATAACATTTCTGTCATTGTAATGTGCCCTACAGTTTTCTGTGTCCACTCAAAGCAACATATGTTCTAGTCAGGTGAGCAAAGGACAAGGGTTAGTACAGCCACTCACAGAAACGTTGGATCATGAACGTTATTATTATTGGCTGGATCATTAACAGCCCGACCAAACTAGGGATGTAAGTGTGAACAGCAGTGACAAGCGCAAACCTGTTCTAAACCTCCTTCCTCACTAATCTCATCCCCGAGGGGCCAGAAAAGCTTCCTACGTCTTAATTCTTCAAGTCTCATGTGCCATTGACTACGCTCGTCTGCGGAAATAGATTAGCAGTCTGGGCTGCCTGGAGGGGCTTTTTTAGTGCTGACACCGGGGTAATGTGGATAATAAGAGATCAAAACTGTTTTTCCATTTTCCAACCATTTGGACAATGAAGTCTAACTCAAGTCTAACTTTCAACATCACCAAAGATGGCTTAAAACGGACCTGCACAAAGGCATAAATTTAAAAGCTTACGTAACAAGGTGAGAAAGAAAATCACACCTTGGGTAATCAGAAATGCATATGCTTGCTGCTAATCACGGGACAAAAGAGAGGAGTCCGGTCATATTTCAATAATAAAGGATCTAAGGGGAAGACATTATCCTGATAATAAAAGGCTTTATGGTTGTTGAGTTTATGGACGTGTGTCCGAGCCAGATCTGGGTAGGAATATGGAAAACTCCTCCATTAGGGTCCTTTCATCTTCTCCTTTTGCTTTTCAGCATCCTTAATGTTTCACCCACTCTCTGTGTCTGTGTCTGAAACTTGAAAGTCTTCTGGAAGGATTCGTATTTTGTTTCTCTGACCTGTTGAGATGAGAAAAGCAACCACATTGTATTGACTTCAAAATGATAAGTGAAAGGCTGAGAAGTGAAAAAAGCAAAGCTTTTATAGCTCCAAAGACCAGCTAACGATGTTGAAGTCAGTCCAGCACACATGATTTCACAATGTTCTTCACTCAGTATAGAGAAGATTAAAGAGTGAGTGGAAAGATTTTTTAATACTACTACATTTAGCATCAGACTGATTCTGATTTGGGGTTTTCTGGTCTGATTAAAGTATCTACTTTAAAATGTTCCCATGAGCCTTGATTGCAAGCATTCTGCATAATCACCACTTATACACAGCGCTTTTCACCACGTCAAGTACTAGTGTTCATAGGCAAAGAAGAGTCATAGAACTGCTAAGCCTCGAGTGGAAGCCAAAACAAATCTAATGTCACTCATTTAAATAATGCAGTTATGTAAGATAACAGCATAATTAACATCATCTCAAAACTTCACTGCTGCACTCATACTTGTCCTTCTGCATTTGAAAACAATGTGAATGAGCTATTTATGGACTAAAAGCTATAGGCTATATTTTGTTTTGTTTTTCAAGAAAGATTTATTGTGAAAAGAAAGTCTTGAACTTTACAATGCCTGACATCTGATTGGTTGACTGATTACACACCTCATGTTTAACAAGTGTGACTACTGTTGTTGTCTAACTGCAAGTTAAACATCCTCAACAGATTAACAATGCATTATGAACTCAGGTTGTTTCCAAAACATCACACAGGCTTTCAATATGGATTGACTTTTTAACAGCACTGTACTTTTATATAAAGCAGGCAGGCTTTACCTTATATTTCGCCTGTTATATTTAAACAATGTGAACAAAGTCTATTTAAATTAAATCTAGAGCCATGTATAATGCCCTGATGTAAATATTATCAAATGCACGTTTGGTCTCAGCAAATTAAAAGATATACAGTGACATGTTTACCATTTCATAAAATGTCACTAAAATAGGCCTATGTAAGCCTGTTTTCGCCACTGAATAAAAGATAATAATAAAAAGGGTTATTGCAACTTTTTATCTCACGATTCTTTTTTTGAAAACTGTGATATAAACTCACAATTGCGAGAAATAAAGTCAGAATTGCAGATATAAATTCACAATTCAGATTTTTTTTTCCTGCAAATGCGAGATTGTATCTTGCCATTCTAACTTTTTTCTCACAATTCTGACTTTTTTACCTCACAATTTTTTCTTATTCTTAGACCTGTGATCTAAACTTTAAATTCTGATTTTTTTTTGCCATTATGACTTTTTTTTGTTTGTGTCTTGCAATTTTGACTTTTTTCTCACAATTCGGATTTTTTTCTTAGAATTGTGATATAAACTTGCAATTGCGAGTTATAAAGTCAGAATTGCGAGATAAAAACGGGCAATTCTGGCTTTCTTCTCGCAAATCTGAGTTTGTATCTTGCAATTCTGACTTTTTCCTTGCAAATGCAAGTTTTTATTTTGCAATTCTGACTTTTTTCTCACAAATAAGAGTTTGTATTTCACAATTTACTTTTTTTCTCGCAATTCAGATTTTTTTTCTTAGAATTATGATATAAACTCGCAATTGCAAGTTATAAATTCAGAATTGCAATTTTGACTTTTTTTTTTTACTTTTCGCATTTGTGAGTTTTTTTCTCACAAATGCGAGTTTGTATCTTGCAATTCTGACTTTTTTCTCACAATTCTGATTTTTTTCTTATAATTGTGATATAAACTCACAACTGCAAGTTATAAAGTCAAAATTGCGAGATAAAAACTGGCATTTCAGACTTTTTTCTCAGAATTGTGATATAAACTCGCAATTCCGCATTATAAAGTCAGAAATTTTAAATAAAAACTTGCAATTCTGACTTTTTTCTCGCAAATGCGAGTTTGTATCTTGCAATTCTGACTTTTTTCCTCGCAACTGCAAGTTTGTATCTCGCAATTCCGACTGTTTTTCTCAGAATTGTGATATAAACTCGCAATGGCAAGTTATATTCGCAATTCAGATTTTTTTTTACTCAGAATTGTGATATAAACTCGCAATGCCAGGATACACTCGCAATTGTATCTCGCAATTCTGACTTTTTCAGACTCAGAATTATGAGATATAAACTTATATCAATAAATAAAAGTTCAATTTTGAAGGGGAAAAAGACTGATATGTGTTCACATAATTGCGAGTTTCTATCTCACAATTTTGACTTAACTCGCAATTACGACTTTCTATCACCCAATTCTGAGGAAAAAAATTTGCGAGTTTATATCTCGCAAGTCTGACTTCATTTCTCAGAACTGTGAGATATAAACTTCAATAAATAAAAGTTCAATTTTGAAGGGAAAAAAATACTGATATGTGTTCTTAGAATTGGGAGTTTCTGTCTCACAATTTTGACTTCACAACTCCAATTGCGAGTTTATATCAATTCTGAGGAAAAAAGTCAGATTTGCCAATTTATATCTGGCAAGTCTGACTTCCAAGTCGTAATTGCGAGTTTATCTTACAATTGTGAGTTTATATCTTAATTCTGAGAAAAAAAGTCAGAATTGCGAGATAAAATGTCGTAATTACCTTTAATCTATTTTTTATTCAGTGGTGAAAACTTGCTTCCATAATGGCTTCCATACAAAAACCAGCCATCCCCTGTAAATTAACGTGCAACCTCTTGCACAATAAATATAGTCTGTAATGTTAGACAGTTTGATTTTTATGGTCTTTCACTCCCATAAAACGTGTAAAAAATAAAGTTTATTAATTGTAATCTGAATATAGAGCTAGTTTACATGAAAACAATAGGCCTACCAATCCGATTTCACGAGTTCGCCTGTCCTTCTGCTAGAGACAGTAACATGACAAGAAAAGGTAAATAACACATTGGTCTTGCTGTTTGACTCTCGTACTCCATGTTCCACCATGGGCTACTTAAAAAGAGATTAAAAAAAAAAAAACTGTAATTAACTCGGGATGTAGTGAAGTTTGGCATACCGGAAGAACGATCCCAGGAGTGAGGTAAGCAGATAACCAAGCTTTACTCATGTAGAGCGCCATTTGTCTGACGGCATTAACTAAATGTTTAGATACATATTAAAATGTATATATAAAGTCGATTATTTAAACGTGCTCTTTTGTGTATTTAGCTAACACAACCTTCGGGTAAATCTTTTTATAACAAGGGGGAAATGCTATAATTAGTTTACTCAGTAAATAAAGGTGAAATGACTCAGTTAAAACTAACGTTCCCTATCAGTCGGTCCGTTCGACGTCTCGTCGGGACCGACGAATTGGGATATCGCCTGGATAGACCAATCTACTTCGTGTGTATACAAACGAGCCAATGAATATTGGCATGCATGATTGCAGCCAGCTGCGGCTGATCACAGCGTGAGCATATAACACGCAGCAGGTGCATGCATCATCAAGCTTTCGCCTCGGAGCTGGACCATTGTTGTGGAACAAATCGAGAAGCAACACTTACCTCCTTTCTCTTTTGTGTTGGCGGCACGGCGCTTCAGCGGCGTGGTCTTCCGTGTCGAGTGGAAGCACACAGCTGGTCTTCACCATCCACCTTCTGTGTTGCTGCGGCCATCTCCCCTGTGCGCCTCAGCACTAAGAGAGCAAATTCCTAAAAGAGCAATTTCTGAAAAGAGTGAATTTCTAAAGGAGCTCCACGGGTTGAGCGTCTTTTTAAAGACGAGGCAACATGCCTTTCTCCCCGTGCGTTTCTGGGTGCGGCCGTTTCCTGGCGCCGGGTGATGGCCACGCACACTGCCTCACGTGTCTGGGCTTACAACACGCTGAGGCAGCGTTCGTGGATGAGTCATGTCCTCATTGTGGGGGGATGACCATCACGGAGCTGCGGACCAGACTCCGTTTCCTGCAAAGGGGCGGGGTTCCAGTCCCTCTGCCCAGAACGAACGTTCCTCCAGGCAAACGCCGGGGGGGCGTTGTCGCTGGAAGCAGAGGGCTGCCCGGTCTGACGGTGACGGTGAGGAGCTCCCCGCCCATTCCATCGGCGGGGGCTCCTCCTTCCACCGACACTCCGTCGCCACCGGGGCTCTCAGGGGAGCGGGTTGGACCTCCCTTAGGGGTACCGCCCGTTACTTTTGGGGCCCCCCCCGACGAACAGATGTCGGTTGCAGCATCGGGGGGAGAGCCAGACCTCTCTGAGGAGGAGGAGGGCACACTGTCGTCCACTGGGCGGTCAGCGGTGCCCGATACTGACCCGGAGATGATGGCTATGCTTGCCCGGGCCGCCGAGAGGGTAGGGCTTGAATGGAACCCTCCATCACGTCCCGACCCCTCCCGGCTGGATGATTGGTATCTCGGGGTGGCCCGCGCTGGTTCTCAGCGCCCCACCCCGGTGCCATTCTTCCCGGAGGTGCATGAAGAACTCACCCGAACGTGGATGGCACCTTTCACTGCCCGAAACCGCTCGAGTGGGACTTCCTCCCTAACCACCCTTGATGGCGGACCAGCGCGGGGATACACGGCCGTCCCGCCGGTGGAGCGTGCGGTTGCGATGCAACTGTGTCCGGGCGCCGCTTCCACCTGGCGGGGCAACAATCCGTCGCTCCCGTCCCGGGCCTGTAGGCACTCGTCGGCTCTGATCGGCAGTGCCTATGCGGCCTGCGGCTCCGCTGGTTCCGCCCTTCACGCTATGGCGTTGCTACAGGTGCATCAGGCCCAGGCACTGAAAGACCTGTACGAGGGTGGTCACGACCCAGAAGTTCTCCGTGAACTTCGTATCGCCACGGACCTCGCGCTACGTGCGACGAAGGTGACCGCGCGGTCTCTGGGTCGTGCCATGTCCACCATGGTGGTCCAGGAACGCCATCTCTGGCTGTGTCTGGCTGATATGAGGGACTGCGATAAGACCAGGTTCCTCGACGCTCCGGTGTCCCAGACCGGCCTCTTCGGCGACGCTGTGGAGAACTTTGCCCAGCAGTTTTCCGCGGCCAAGAAGCAGACTGAGGCCATCAGTCACATCCTGCCCCGGCGTACAGCTGCTGCCTCCACCCGTCCGCCGGCGGCACCCCAGTCTGCTCGTCGCCGAGGGCGGCCCCCGGCTTCCGCCTCCGCTCCACAGCAGCCACCGCAGCAGCCTTCACAACGGCGCCGTGGAGCCGGTCGCCGGGCAGCCGCCCAGCCCGTCCAGGCCCCCACAAAGACCAGTGGGAAGCGTAAGAGCAAGAGACCCTGAGACGGGCGACCCAGAGATGGAGGATGCTGCTCTTCGGGAGATGGTGACCGCACCACTCCCTCCCCCGGAGGAGGGCCGGGCGGAGAATCTTTTGTTTGTTTTTTCCCCGCCACCGACCGTCAGGTCGGTGGTACCCAAATACTCGACAAAAGAGCAAATTTCTCTATCTCTGGGTCCCCATGTGGGACTACGGGGAGTGCGCAGGTCATCCCTGCGCCTCACCCGTCCTCCCCCCTCGCCAGCGAGCGACGATGGGCGGTTCGAGAGTACGGCGAGACGGACTACTCACGCACCATCGGCTCTTACGCAGGTAAGCGTCTCACACACTCAACATACAGACGCTCTGACCCCGCCCCGGTCCGGCAACGAGACTGTGAGGCAGGGGCCCTGCCCCCCTTATCGCTGCTCCCCCGCGGGTACGCCGATGGTCCCCCTTGTGCCGCTTGTTCATTTTCTGGGGGCCTGGAAAGAGCTTCCCAGCCCATCTTGCTGGCTCCTTCGGACCATCACTTCCGGCTATGCGATTCAGTTCGCCCGGCGCCCTCCCAAGTTCAGAGAGATTCACTTCACCTCTGTCAGGGCCGCAGATGCTCCCATCTTGCGTGCAGAGATCGCTTCCTTGCTGGCGAAGGAAGCGATACAGCCGGTCCCTCCAGCCGATATGAGGACAGGCTTTTACAGCCCGTACTTCATAGTACCCAAGAAAAGCGACGGGCTTCGACCGATCTTGGATCTGCGCGTCTTGAACAGGGCCCTTCACAGGCTACCGTTCAAAATGCTCACTCAGAAACACATTTTCAAATGTGTCCGTCCCCAAGATTGGTTTGCAGCGATCGACCTGAAGGACGCGTACTTTCATGTCTCAATCCTTCCGCGCCACAGACCCTTTCTGCGGTTCGCGTTCGAAGGCAGGGCATATCAGTACAAGGTCCTGCCCTTCGGGCTGTCCCTCTCCCCCCGTGTCTTCACGAAGGTCGCGGAGGCGGCCCTTGTTCCCCTCAGAGAACAGGGCATTCGCATTCTCAACTACCTCGACGACTGGCTCATCCTAGCACAGTCTCGGGCTCAGTTATGCGAACACAGGGACCTGGTGCTCGCACACCTCAGCCAGTTGGGTCTTCGGGTCAACTGGGAAAAGAGCAAACTCTCTCCAACACAGAGAATCTCTTTTCTCGGTATGGAACTGGACTCGGTCAGCCAGACAGCACGCCTCACGCAGGAACGTGCTCAGTCGGTGTTGAACTGCCTAGACACGTTCAAGAGCAGGACAGCGGTCCCACTGAAACAATTTCAGAGGCTCCTGGGGCATATGGCAGCAGCTTCGGCGGTGACACCGCTCGGGCTGCTCCATATGAGACCGCTTCAACACTGGCTCCATGGCCGAGTCCCGAGGAGAGCGTGGCTTCGCGGCTCTCACCGGGTTCAGATAACTCCGGCTTGCCGCCAGACTTTCACCCCGTGGTCAGACCTCTCATTCCTACGGGCTGGAGTACCCATGGAACAGGTCTCCAGGCATGCTGTGGTTCACACGGATGCCTCCGCCACCGGGTGGGGAGCCACGTACGACGGACAGGCAGTTTCAGGGGTTTGGACGGGCCCCCAGCTGACTTGGCACATCAACTGCCTCGAGTTGCTTGCAGTACGTCTCGCCCTGCTCCGCCTCAAGGGGCACCTACGTGGCAAACACGTGCTGGTCCGTACAGACAATATTGCGACCGTTGCGTACATCAACCGGCAAGGCGGTCTACGCTCCCGTCGCATGTCGCAACTCGCCCGTCATCTCCTCTTGTGGAGTCAGAAGCATCTGAGGTCGCTTCGTGCCATTCACATTCCCGGGTTGCTCAACCGTGCGGCCGACGAGCTCTCACGAGCTGCGCTTCCCGGAGAGTGGAGACTCCACCCCCAGTCGGTTCAGCTGATTTGGAGACGCTTCGGCGAGGCTCAAGTAGATCTGTTCGCCTCCCCGGAGACAGCCCACTGCCAGCTCTTTTTCTCCCTGACCGAGGGCACACTCGGCACGGATGCACTGGCATGCAGCTGGCCGCGGGGCCTCCGCAAATATGCGTTTCCCCCAGTGAGCCTTCTCGCACAGACATTGTGCAAGATCAGGGAGGACGAGGAGCAGGTCCTTCTGGTAGCCCCTTATTGGCCCACTCGGACCTGGTTCCCCGAACTCATGCTCCTCGCGACAGCCCCTCCCTGGCAAATTCCTCTGAGGAAGGATCTTCTGACTCAGAGACGGGGCACCTTATGGCACCCGCGTCCAGACCTCTGGAAATTACATGTCTGGTCCCTGGACGGGACGCGGAGGTTCTAAGTGACCTACCCCAAGGGGTAGTTGACACTATTACTTCGGCGCGAGCGCAGTCTACTAGACATGCCTACGCCCTTAAATGGAACCTGTTCGTTGATTGGTGTTCCTCCCGGGGAGAGGACCCCGAAGATGCCCGATCAGAACCGTGCTCTCCTTTTTGCAGCAAGGGTTGGAGCGTAGGCTGTCCCCCTCAACCCTTAAAGTCTATGTGGCTGCTATAGCTGCCAACCACGACCTCATAGAAGGAAGGTC
>NC_133374.1:22024624-22156242 GCF_049309525.1 Garra rufa
AAAAATATAAAATATTAGTAAATACTTTAATAGTATTTAAGTAATACTGAAATAACACTGCACATAATTTTAAATGTTTACCAGTAAGTAATATTTTTAAATGAGGGTGCATATTTAAAATGTTTAAAGAGATTTATCTTGAGTGATTGCCATTACCTTCATGATTGCCGTTGCTCTGCTCTGCTACATTTTGTCTGCTTTGTACGGCAAGCTCTTGCCTTTTTCTGTAGAATGAACAATGGTATTTTGGTTAGCAACACACCTGACTGTAATTGAAATATCAAATGCAATATTATTCATTTGGTGTACAAACAGAAGCCTAAATGTGTAAAACAGACTTCTTTTCAGTTTAATCAGTTGCTTTGGTTTTTGTTTTCCATCTGATCTGTGCAACTTTGACCTCCTAACATTTAGCACAAAGACGTTTCTAACAAGAACAGTGAGATTTATTGCGGCTTGCTTTAGACCTATCAAGGAGAATGGATAAGGACAATAGAGCTGGTACTTTTTGGAGGGTTTCCAACAGGCGCACACAATCACCAAGGTGATGAGTAAGAAAATGCCTCCCGTGGAGAGGATGATATAGAGAGAACTCCGTCCTGCAAAATTTCAAAGGAGAATACAGGGTGACATAGTACATCATTCCTTTCCAGAAAACAAACAGCGTGCTCTGAAGGACCAAACTACTCTGTAGACAAGGTTCAAATTAAGGAGACCTCAAATGGAAGATTGATTGCACAGGTTGCCAGGAATACCAAGTGCAAGAATGAATGGGGCAACCAGGGGCTTTTTAAAGGGTAGACTGTGCAGAGGGAATGCAGGAGCCTGCTGGGTTCAGTGTTCTGACAGAAATGTGTGCAAATGGAGAGGTACATGGATGAGAGGATCAGCTGAGCTCCAGTGGAGCAAAACACTTGTTCATAAACAATCTCCTTCATCAGCCCTTTTTATAAACACCACCCAAAATTAACATTCTTTCATTCTTTACTCACACTCATGTTGTTCCAAAGACTTATGCTGTTATTAGGTTTTTTTGTCTTCAGTTTTTTAAAGAATTTACAGCTCTTTTTCATGGTGAGCACAGCCTCTTTCACACATACAGTCTTTACTGGTAAATTACCGGTAAACAGGACCTTTTCCAGAAATACTGCTAAATTCTTTCTGGCAATTTACTGGTATAAGAAGTAACATTACTAGTAATGTAGCTGGTAATGTAGTAATGTAGCTGGTTTCAAGTTTTATCAGTTTTGTTATGTATTTTGCTTTTTTTGTTTTTGTTTTGAATATTTCTAATAAGATTTAATACATTTTGTATAGATTTGTAGTTTTTTTATTTTACTTCAGTGTATTTTATTTATATTTAAGTTAGTTGCAAGGCAATATTTCTAATTTCTGTTTACTGTTTTTTTTAAGTTTAGTTTATTTTATTTTTTTAATGTAATATTTATACTTAAACCCAGTTTCTAAAATTGGAAGATTTGGAATAGTGCACAATTCATATATTTAATTTTATTGTGTTTTTTATTTTACCGGTATTTTTTTTCTTTATGTACTCTACCACTCCAAAAGTTTTTGAACAGTAAAATTTGTAATGTTTTTTAAAATGACTTTATTTGGTCCAGTTATATCGTGAAATATTTTTACTATTTAACTGCTTTATATTTGAATATATTTTAAAATGTAGTTTATTCCTGTGATCAAAGCTAAATGTTCAGCATCATTACCTCAGTCTTCAGTGTCACATAATCTTTCAGAACTCATTCTAATATGCTGATTTGTTTAAATCAATATTTAAAACAGTTTTTCAGGATTCAAAAAAGCTAAAATGAAACAAAATAAAATATAAATATTAGAAAAAATAAAACATTAATATAAATATATTTAATAAATGCAAACCATTAAAATGACAATATACAGTAAGATTTTAAATAGTACAAATCTTTCCATTTTTTACAGTTTAGCTGTACTTTGGATCAAATAAATGCAGGCTTGGTGAGCAGAAGACCAAAAATATTTTGACTGGTAGTGTAGTTTGACAGTTGTGGTCTCTGTGAACTACTGTTTAGTGAAAAAGAGCTGCATAAAATATTTCCTCTATGTTGCATAGAAATGTATAAAGCAACATGAAGATGATAAAATGATGATAGAATTGACTTACTATTTTTTAAAGTATAATTTGTATTCAAAATCTAATGTGCAATATTCACATTATGTTATACCATCCTACACTCAACACCTCTATTTATAAGTAGAAAAAAGTAGTAGAAAAGCTATTAATGGGGCAGTGCCCTTTTACAAGGCACTAAAATGTTCTATTTAGGTACCAATATGTACTTTCATGGTAGTAATATGGACCTTTTAGGGCAATTCTGAGGGTGCTACACAAAGGTAAGTGGGCTGAACAAACCACCTGTAGAAAACACACTCTTTCCCCTCTATATGCACCAGAGTGTGCATTATTTTTGTAGAATTCAACGGACCGAAGTCAAATATTCCGCTTATACTACGGTTACCACACCTCAAGACATCGATCAGATGATATAATTCAAGACATTCGTCGGGTTTTTGTCCTTAAAACGCTATTGTGAGTAGGATTAATTTCTTACGCAGTGCCTTCGTTGCTAAGTCCAAAACGTCATTTTAGACCTAGTAACGACACTTGAGCTGTTGACAGCAAACTAATGCAGTTAATAATGAAGTTTAGACAGACCGAGAGACAGGCAGAAAGAGAAACGGAGAGAGATTAAGCTTGTGAGTTACCTCTCTCAAGTCTGAGTGTCTCTCAAAAGTGAAGGGCAGCATCGTCTCTACTAATAGTTAAACTTTAAGTTCATTTTCTTAAAGACCTGTTGTTACCTCGCTTGTAAGAAATTTCAGTTAGTTTTTAAGTTGTTACTCATCAGAACAGCGCTAACAACATTAACACGTATGCTAATGTGTGCAAAATGTATGTGTGTGTGTCTGTGAGGGAGAGAGAGTGGGAGAAATAGAGTATGTGCTTTCTGTACATAATAAAACGTAATATTGTGGCAAAAAAAACGTGGGAAAAATCTGTCATTTTTATCCTATTGTTTACTGTATTTATTCGTTTGGCCATTGTCATTGTGGGTTTTGGTTATATTGCTGTTTTGGGCTGTAAGGACCTTTGAAATAACTGAAATTGTGTTTGCGAAGTGATATAGACATAGACGTAATGCGGTCAAGTGCTGCCTGGAACTATGTTAGCCATGCGTTTCAGCCAATCAGATTCAAGCATTCAACTGCCCCGTAGTATAATTTTGCTATAATACTTTCCAACTGGTTTGTGTTCTCCTCCCCTATGTAGCATAGTAAAATTTACAGTAAAAAAGGTGACAGTGGAGTCTCAACACCTACTGTAGACGGTGAGTTTGACAGGCATGCTCTTCATACTGCTGATGGGATTCTCCACCCTACAGCTGTAGATGTCGTCATCTGACACCACAACACGGGTGATGGTCAAAACCTTCTGGTCACGTGACAGGAGCAGACGTGAGTCATTGGTCAAAGATTTCCCACCCTTCAGCCAGCTATAAGTAGGTTTGGTGCCACTGTCATGAGTGCAGTTGAGTATAAAGAGCTCAGTCAGCTCTAGGACGGACGAGGCCACCATGTGAACAAAAGGCCTGGAAACTGGAACTGTGATAGAACAGGACAACATGTACAGTATAAGGAAAGTTGCTCTTCACCTCAATGAAATGTCTATGTCTGTCTTACCATCCACAGTGAGGTTGACATATCGCTCTCCAGTAAAGGTATCATCAGTGATGGAGATCTCCACCTCATAAGCGCCCTCGTCTGACAGCTGCAATTGATGCAGGAGCAGGGAGCCGTTCTCGTACAGGAGGATTCGGCCGCGGTACTCGGGCCTCAGGTTACCGATGATGTCTGTACCAATGGACTGGACCACAGTGACAGGTTTGTCCCTCTTCAGCTGCCACTTAATAACAGGCTGGTCAGAGCTGGTGCTGGTGTAGGTCACAGAGAGAAGGGCTGAGCCTCCTAGTGTGCCTCGCACTAGAGGAGACGGACAGCTGATGTTCACCCCACATACACCTAAATATATACAAAAAATAGATTCACAAACTGAAATATTGACGTTGACGTTCATAAATGCCCACACCCTGTCCGACAAGCCATGCCACTCTCACGCCACACATCATGTTCTCACGCAGTGGAAAATACATCGTGGAGCAAAGAGGAAACTGATAACACGCCGACAGACAAGACAGAGAAGATTACTTTAGGTATGAAACAAAGTCTCAGCTTTTGTAAGAAATTCAAACAATAAATACCATTTTGTGGCTCTTTAATGTGTCGCGACAAATCGCTGTAGTGCTCATCTCTTCCTCTTCACTAGATACAGTGTGAAATAAACATGAATGAACATCAGAAGGTATCTTGTTTCAACCTTGGAAAGATATCAATACACTATTTTTTAAGTTTAAGTCCACCAATGTTAATCTACTCTAGTATCTGCTTTGTTTGTTGGACAAAAATGGCAGATTCTGCATTATGATTGGTCAGATCGCCTGTCAATTAAACTCCCTGCGAAGGGTCAATTGGGGCATGTTGTCACAAAAGGTCAATATGTGTTACATGAACTATACTGTATATTTTTCCTGGGCAGTAATGAAAAAAAATTTAGTAAAACAATACACCCCCAAACAATATTAAATTACTTTTTTTTTTTTTTTTACTTTATTTGTGTACTCTTTTCACAATACACATCATTACAAAGCAGCTTAACAGAAAATGAAATCAGTATTCACTGACTGAAGTAAAAAGTGTGATAACTTGCTCCAGTTTACCCTGCATCCAGTCAAAGTACCTTGAATGTATGTTAACTAGCTTTGGATAAACATTTCTGACAAATTAATAAATATAAATTTGATCTGAGCATGATTTATTAATAATGTTCTTTAAACTACACAGAATTACTGTATTTCATAGAAAAGTTTATTCAAAATGCATTTTAAAATATTATTTTAAAACCTATTATTTTGAAATGTGTAGATATGAGTTCGAAAAACTACAATTTTATCATTTAATATTTGTATTTAATATTTTTAGAAAGAAACACAACACGTTAAGAGTGAAGACCTTTTTGAATTTAAAGATCAGGGTAAATTTAACTTATTTTGTCTTCTGGGAAACATGTAAGCATCTTATGTAGCTTCTGAAGGGCAGTACTAAATGAAAAAATATATATATTTAGACAAAATAAGAAAAATCTACACATCTTCATTCTGTTCAAAAGTTTTCTCTTGTGTTTCTTTCTGAAGCATTAAGTAAGCGTTTGAACCTTCTGTAATAGTTGCATATGAGTCCCTCAGTTGTCCTCAGTGTGAAAAGATGGATCTCAAAATCATACAGTCATTGTTGGAAAGGGTTCAAATACACAAAATGCTAAAAACAAAAAACAAAGAATTTGTGGGACCTGAAGGATTTTTCTGAAGAACATGTGGGCAGTTTAACTGTTCAGGACAAAAAGGGACTCATGAGCAACTAACAAAAACAAACAAAAAAAAAAAACAGCTGTGGATTATTCAGGTAACAACAAAGGATTAAGAATCAAGTGTATGTAAACTTTTGAACAGGGTAAATTTTTTTTATAAATTTGTTTATTCTTTTAATTCTATTATTTTCTCTCTATATGTGAACGTATCTTATCTGAAATATCTTATTCAGGTCAGTACTAAATAAAAAACAACATGCATTTTCTATGATCCCTCTTATTTTGGTCAAATAATTAACATTTAGCAGATTCTGCAAGGTGTGTGTAAACTTTTGACCTCAACTGTACCAAATATTTATCATAAAAAAATATGTTAGGCCTACATTATTAAACTAAATATTTTGTCTTCACTTTTTATATCCTAACTAAACTTCTTTTTTCTTATTTTCAGCCAGTTTTTACAGTGTGAACCGCAAACACACATAGCCTGAACTCTAGAGCGAGACACCTGCTGGTAAACAGCTTGGTGTTTATTGCTCCTGAGTGAGCCAACATGTCCTTGCCCGCTTTGCCAGGGCAGTGCGAGTCAGCGTGGCATGGCTCAATCGCTGTGGCAACAATTCTCAGTGTTGAGGTCTTGCCAGGATGAGCTAACAAAGCTCTGGATTGTAGCCTCGCTCTCCTCCAATCAGGGGTAGCTGTGCAAGAGACATGCTCTTTTGTGGACAGGGGGATGCAGACACTGGGGCCCAGTGATTCTGCTAATCAAAGCTCTCCAAGGAAGACTAGGCTTCAGTTAGGACATGTTCTAACATTCGTCCCCTTCCCTGTCACATCAGTACCTGATCTTAAGAAAATGTAACGTTATCAAGCTCATGCCAACTCACTTGTGACTTTTTACACAAATGCGGCTTCTAAAATAAGTCTAATGAATAGATGGAGATTCCAAAAAAACTAAATAATTTTGCAAAGTGCATTTTTAAAGTTAGTGTCCTTAAATCATTCCATTTGCCTTTTGATTTCCTTACTATTACATTCAACTAAAAATACAGCATTTTTAATCAAACAAAACATTTAAAAACATTTCAAAAGTAGTTTCATCAAGTGCCCTAATTAGTTCACTTGACTGATCGCTCTGTTTGTGATATGTGTCATCCAGCCACCCACAAACGAACCACACACTGAAAAGTGAAAGTGACAACGACATACACTTTTTCTTCCTGTCCTTTAGAAAGTTTTCCCTCAACATGCGCAGTAGAAAAGTCATGATGTTGTCTTACCTGCCAAAGAAAAGATGAAAAGCCATAGGAGAAGAAACGGTGAAGGAACGGCTGTCTCTTTGCATGATGCCTCCCTCTCTGCCTTCATCTTGGGAGCAGCGCTGGGTTTCTCTCCCACACAATCAGCATGATTTGTCCACTCAAGGCACGTTGCTGAGAATGCAGAGTGCTTCCTGCCAGACGGGACACTGGCTGCTCTGAACCCCGCTCTCAGGACCCCAGCCTGAACAACAGCTCTATGTGCGTTCTCGTATGTGTGTGTGTGTGTGTGTGTGTGTGTGTGTGTGCTTTGCTAAGGTTCTCCACAGTGATTATTTTCAGGGGCCCTTTGTGTGTGTGTGCATTTGTGCATGTGTGTGCTTGTCACCACAGTAGAGGCGCTAGGATGAGCGTGAGATGGTTTGAGACATGTGTTTTTGTTCTTATTGCTGTTACATGACAGATCTGAGCAGTCACATATGACACAAGAAACGTATTTGAGTGTATTTGTGTGACATAAAACACCCATAGTGTCACTCAACAGCAAGATGGAGTGGCACATTTTGTCAAAATTAGAGTGAAATATGGGTGCTAGATCAAAGGGGGTTTTAAACTGGGATCTAAGGGAACCCCAGGTGGCTAAAAGGGCTAGGAGGACCTCATAGGCAACCTCAAATTTTCTCTGAAAAAGGTCAGAAATGAACTTTTCCATTAAGGGGCGTTTTTTACATTTGTGAGGGCAATATTTTAATCTGTTGTCATTAACAATAAACTTTAAAATTGTATCGAAATTATAAAACAGCATTTTTGCAAGATTATTGCACATTATTTCTATTTTCTATTATTTATATTATTATAATGATTATTAATATGATATAGGACACAATATAAAACGTTTTTGTTTCGTTTTGGGCACGTTTTCTGTTATAATCTCTTAAGATACGAAAATAATCTTTTACTTACACCGTAGCCTACCTGTACTGTGTTGTTTATGATGAAGGATTTCGCGACTGTACGAACTCATCAACAGCTCAGCGGTTTTCAGCGCTGAATACTCTAGGCGCCTCTGATTGGCGCGTTTTCAGTGCTGACTAATCTAAGCGCCTCTGATTGGCCAGTGTATTCCTAAATTCAACATAAACGTGTTTGATTGCTTATCAGGCGCATCCCTGCACAAAACGTTACATGATGCAGTGTGAGTTTCATTCATTTTCACATTTGCAGCCGTAATACGTTGTTTAATTGTGCAGGACATGTTTTGCCCCTTTGTCTTGAATCTATGGGGCATTTTTGTTCATTTTGGTGGTATTTGCCACTATACGTGCTTGTTCATTTCCGACCCTGATACATATATAAATACATGTTCTCCCATTCTGCTTTGTTATTGACAGCCTTAGTTTTATGTTTCTCTTCAGGTTTTTATATACAGTGCCCTCCACCAATATTGGCACCCTTGGTAAATATGAGCAAAAGTGGATGTGAAAATAAATCTGCATAATTTATCCTTTTGATCTTTCATTAAAAAAAATTCACAAAATTCTAACCTGTCATTGAAGTAAATCAATAAAACCTAGGGGAGAAATCTCATTATGAAATAAATGTTTTTCTCTGGTTCACGTTGGCCACTATAATTGGCACCCAATAATTGCAACATCCTTTTCCCAAGATAACAGTTCTGAGTTTTCTCCAACAATGTTTAATGAGTTTGGAGAACACCTGACAAGAGATAAGAGGCCATTCCTTCAAACAGAATCTCTCTAGATTGTCCAAAATCTATCTCTTCCCAGCTTTACGTTGGTGCTTTTTCTCTTCAGTTTCTATACAGGGTTCAGGTCAGGGAACTGGAACGGCCATGGCTTCATTCTGTGCTCAGTGACACAATTTTGTGTTGATTTTGATGTTTGTTTTGGATCATCATCCTGCTGGAAGATGCAACCATGGCCCATTATAAGATTTCTAAAAGAGGCAGTCAGGTTTTGATTTTTTATCAGCTGGTATTTGATAGAATCCATGAAGCCATGTATCTAAACAAGATGTCCAGGACCTCCAGCAGAAAAATAGGTCCACAAAATTAAAGACCCAGCAGTATTTTTAACCGTGAGCATGGGGTACTTTTTTATCCCTGTCTGCACCAAAACTATCTGGAGGGTTAGCTGCCAAAAAGCTCATTTTTAGTTTCATCTGACCATAGAAGACAGTCCTGTTTGAAGTTCCAATCATGTCTGACAAGTGAATATGCTGGAGTTTGTTTTCGGGTGAGCCAGGAGGATTTTTTCTTGAAACCCTCTGGAACAACATGTGGTGATGAAGGGGCTGTTTGGTCATTTTATTTTAGGCTTTCTGACCCCCAGGACTCAACAATTCTCTGCAATTCTCCAACTGTGATCCTTGGAGAGTCTTTGGCCACTCAAACTCTCTTCCTCATCGTGCATTAGGATGATATACACACGTCCTCTTCTAGGCAGATTTGTAACATCTTTAGTTGATTGGAACTTCTTAATTATTACCCTGATGGTGGGAATGGGGATTTTCAATGCTTTAGCTCTTTTCTTACAGCCACTTTCTATTTTGTGAAGCTCAACAAACTTGTTCTGCACATTAGAACTACATTCTTTGGTTTTACTTCTTGTGATGAATGATTAAGTGAATTTGGCTTTTGTGTTCCTCATTTTTATAATCCTGTGGAACAGAAAGTCATGACTGGACAATTTTATACTCCTAGCCACCCTGGTGTGCTAAAAAAAAAAAGTAATATTAATGGGAATATACTTTAGAGATATTTTACTTAGACAAATTTTTAGGGGTGCCAATAATTGTGGCCAACGTGAACTAGAGAAAAACATTTATTTTATAATGAGATTCCCCCATTTTCCATCGTTTTACTTCAATGAAAGGTTAGAATTTTGTGAATTTTTCGAATGAAAGATCTAAAGGATAAACGACGCAGATGTATTTTCACAGTCACCTTTGCTCATATTTACTAAGGGTGCCAATATTAGTGGAGGGCACTGTATAAGTACTCTAATGGTGTGTAGACAAAATGCAGTGTTCACTTCACCATAGACTGACAGATAGATGATTTTGGGCATTAAAAATCGATCTTTTTGATTCATACAATGTATTGTTGGCTCTTGCTACAAATATACCCATGCTGCTTACAACTGGTTTTGTGATCCAAACTAATTCTGACACTTGAAGTACGTCATATATAATATGAGACTACTATACAACTACTCAAGGGCAAGTGCTTAAGCTTAAAGCTGAATACACATGCTTTGTCACAAAAAACAGCTCTCTACTCCACCACCCCCTTACTAGCCCCTCCCACATGAGCACATTGTAAGCCCCATATATCTTTGACCCACCAGGCTATAACGGATGAAAAGAGGACCTACAGGTTGCTAAGGCATTAGTCTTCCGCAAAAAGGCCTTTGTGCACAAGAGCTGGAACAATTCCTATAGAGACTCTTCACAATGGACATACTGTAGATGGACATTTTAATAACAAATGTCATATGATTTTCAGTAGAACAATAAAATATTATGTTATTTTCCAAAATTCATTCATGTAATAATTGATTTATTATTTTATTACAAGTATAGTTTAAGTTTCTATGAAAACAAAATGCAAGTTTTTTGGCTTTTATTATGGAAATGTTAGCCTTTGGTTGTCTATAAGCTAGTGTGCTCCAAAAGAATGACAAAATTCACATTTACAAGATAAAAGCATTCAAAACTTACAGTCTCTAACTTTCGCCAATATGGATCAACGATTTTGATGACATCACCATGCACTTCAGCGTCTCATCAAACTTTCTGTCCAATCAAATGCTATCTAGAATCCAAAGCGTTCCGCCCCTTTGCACTATAAATAACTGCTGAAGCTGAAGCTGCAGCTGAAATCAGTCTCTTAATTTATTAGAATCAGTTCAGCGCAGACCACAGAATGTATCGAACCCATTTGAATTCTACACAGAACGCTATATTTCATAGCAATATGGATAAGATTGTAGCTGTCATATGCTGTCAAATGCTCTGGCCCAAGCTGTGATATAAACAAAATGCGATTGGCTATTTAAAAAAGGGGCGGAACTGCTTGATATGCCCCACCCTGTCTTTCTGTTTCAGTTGATGTTACGTCAACACATAGAATAATGATACTCGTTTCACTTCACTTCAGTGGAACCTTTAACAATAATTATATTTATTTAAATATAATTATTCATTTTAGTTTGCCGTTTTCAGTTTGAAGTTGTAACAGCATGTTATTTCCATTGCTGAAAAGAAAAAAATGTGCCAGGAACTGTGACCTAGCCATCACATGTCTGTCTAGAAGCGCATGTCATTGTCCTGCAGTGGTCAGCTGAGGCTGTGCTCATCTGACTGGGTGTTTTCTCAGACCCCACCCAAACAGAAGCAAATATTCACTATGAGTGTAGAAGAAAATGTTTTATTCCTTATTTTTAATTAAGATATTTCACTTAACTGACCGAAAATGATAAGAACAAGCACACATGTTGTTAAGATTCTTGCTCTGGAAATCCTGGTTCAGTTTGGCCAACCACAAACGCCTTTTGTTCCTCAGACAGTATTTTTGCATTCTTCTCCTTGATTTGTTATAACTTTTGGCAGTCTTCAGTACTCCAAATGTTTTCCCAATTAGTACAGCCCAAAATATGACAATAACTGACCATTTTCAGCAGCAGTAATCAGCAAAATATGGGAGTTTCGTTCGGTTCAGCAGCATTGTTTACGTTCAGTGCCGCCACTATGGCCGATTGATGACGTTGTGAAAGCAGCAGAGGATTCACAGATGAGCTAAATTTCCACTGAAATTCTCCAAATCTGTTCTCATGAACAAACAAGCTCATCTACATGTTGGATGGCCTGTGGGTGAGTAAATTTTCAGCACATTTTCATTTTTGGGTGAACTATTTCTTAATGAACAATAGTGATGCTGCAAACATAGCTAATTGTTTAGTACACAGTGAAAACAATTAAATAAAAACAACAGATGGCATTTCTGATAATACATGCCAACTCAAGACAGCAAATTAGAAGAGATACAATTAATTATCCAGACTTTGAATTTGTCCCATATCAGACTTTGAAAAGTGTTACCCTCCCACTCAGTTAAAATAGCAGATGATGTATGCAAAATGCCAAAGAATGTCAGAAAGAGAAAGCTTTTCACAGAACATACAGTCTGTTATCCTCAAGGGTCTTCTCTGTTCTGGCTGATCAAAGCTTTAGTTGGGCTCTGAGACACAAACATACTCACACAAAGCTTGGCATTAGCCTTTGTCCTCCGGAGGATAAAAGTCCTCTCGGACTCTCTCATCTTGTGAAGAAATCTGTCAAGTAGAGTCAGTGGGAACATCCAAGGTCAATAGTGCACTGAAAGCATGAAAGATCCTCACACGCATCTCTGCTGGAGAATATCCTCTTCAAGCTATATTGCACATGGACTGGACAATTATGAGACACCAGAAAACTTCATGAGAGGAAAAAAACGATATATATAAAGAGACATTTTTAAAAAACGTGCATAAAATAATCTGTTTGTGAGAGCTAAACTTATATACAGGCTCCCTCTGCTGGAGGTTTTGATGCAATGTTATTGTGAAATACGTAAGAGCCAATTAAGCACGAAAACGGAACAGTTCAAAGAGTGTTGAAATGAAATTAGATATTTCAGATGGAGATTTATTTCAGCATCAATCCACGACTGAGATGCTATGAGATTTTACAGATGTAGCAGCCAGCCAGTGCTAACGCTAACTGAACATGTTTCTGTGAGGCAAAACAGAAACCAGCTGTCACATTTATGCAAATCCACTCACTTTTTTTAGTGTTAAAACACACACGTATACATTTTCAACTGTAATCCGATCATTTACAGGCTAAAAATGCATAATGTGACTTTGTTGTTGAGGTTAGCTGAGTGTTTTTTGCCGTCTGGCAGCTGTCAGGTCGGCAGTACTGTGTTGTCAGCAGCAGTCTGTAGAGGACAGGAATCATGGGACACACAGCAGTCTGAGAGGAGAACTGTCTTATGGCACTTTGTGTTGCCATAGGCAACCTGTAAAAATACCGTTAGGAGACTGTAAGTCATTGAGCCAGTGACAGACTTCATTCTGGGGAGGTTACATCGCAGCCCCCTAAAGCTGAGGCCTGCGGAGGAGGAAACGTGGGCGACTGACTTCCAACGCTCATTTCTCGGGAAAGAAGTTGAGCCACACACAAAAAAATGACAATTATGGCAGGTCTTTGTAGCTGTGCGGAGGACATCTTGTCCAGTTTTTCCTTCTGCCTGTCCAAGTTTAGAAATGTTAAAAGTCAGTAAGAAAATTGGATTTGAGGAAATCAACTTCATAAGGTTAGACCACAAAACATCAAATATAATCAGTCACTGGGAAATATTAAAAGCTTCAAAGCAGGATTTATGAAGTCACTCCCATTTGTTTAACCTGGGGAATGTGATTCATCTGGTAATAAATGTCCACAGTATGTCAGCTGAGACGCAATTGAAAAACAAGATTAACCGAGTACCGTATGTCTTTAATTACTGCAGTACGCAGTCTAATTAAGAGCAGCTTTTAATGTAATGGCTGAGTGACTAATATTGTCATGGGGAAATAGATTAATTTTTTTATGTTTTAAACATCACATTCTTAAAGGGATAGTTAGCAGCTTGAAAAGGCTAATATTGTCATTTACTTACCCTCATGTCATTTCAAACCTGTATGAGTTAGTGCTAACTTTTCAGTGGTTACTGGACATTTCAAGCTCTGAGGACACAAAAGTGACGAAAAAAGTATTACAAAAATGGTCCATATAGCTCATGCACTATATCTGAAGTCATCTGACTGTTTTGTGTGGCAAACACTCCAAAACTAAAGTTTACAGAACAGAAGATCTGGTTTTCACTGACTGAAAAAAATTGGTCCAAATCAATGAATAAAAATATACTGGGATTCAAGTGCTTTAAGACATTTAAGCATATGATAAAAGACATTACATATTATTTAGCAAGCCTATTACCACCTAAATAAATGATTTAAAAAAATGTTTTGGCCAATCCTGGTAATTTACCACAGAAATATGTTTTTTAATGATTATGACTGTTATAGCACCAGCTGTGGTCTGACCTCCCCAAAACTTTGCATGCTCGTTTAGAATCACATGTGGCATGTGCTCACAAGATTTCGAGAAGTTTTGAGTTTTAATTTAAGCTTTATAGGCTTTTGGGTATATTTGGACTGGCCCCTTTTATAAACAACGTAAATTTCAAGATTTGTTTTTTATAATTATTGACCAAAAGAGACCAGAGAATTGTACAGTTTTTTTTCCAGATTGAGCGAAAAACCTAGGACTAATTTACAAAAGTAGTTTTTTTTTACATCTTCTCAATTTTTTAACTAAATGTTTGAGTGACAGCAGTGGTTCTAGTGGCAAAGTTGTGCAGAATGAGGAGATCTACCGTATAATATGAATATTGTGCCTATGTGTAAAAAAAAATATACAATCGTTTACGCCTTTGAAAAAATGCAATATTGCCCTCCACTGGCTGATTTCATTCAAATTTCTCACAGACTTTTAGGGCCATAAGTCAAACAGGCCCACAGAGTTTCGTTCCGATCGACCTCCGTTAAAGGATTAGTTCACTTTCATAACAACAATTTACAGATAATGTACTCACCCCCTTGTCATCCAAAATGTTCATGTCTTTCTTTCCTCAGTCCTTAAAAAAATGTTTTTTTGAGGAAAACAATTCTGGATTTCTCTCTATATAATGGATATGTATGGCGCCCCGAAGTTTGAACTTCCGAAATGCAGCTTAAATGCAGCTTCAAAAGGCTCTAAATGATCCCAGCCGAGGAAGAAGCATCTTATCTGGTGAAACGAATGGATATTTTCAAAACAAATCGACAGTTTATATACTTTTTAACCTCAAATGCTCATCTTGTCTCGTTTCTGCGATGCGCATGCGTAGTCTGTGATCCGGGTCAATACAGTTAGGGTATGTCGAAAAACTCCCATCTCGTTTTTTTCCCTAACTTCAAAATCGCACTACATCGCTGCAAAAGTACCGACACAGTGTTTACAAAGTAAACATACAAAGAAGCTCAAATGCCCTTTACAAAAAAAGGTAAAACAGCATTGTAGGACGATTTTGACTTTGAAGACATAAACGAAATGGGAGTTTTTCGACATACCCTAACTGTATTGGCCCGGATCACAGACTACGCATGCGCATGGCAGAGATGAGACAAGACGAGCATTTGAAGTTAAAAAGTATATAAATTGTCAATTTGTTTTGAAAATAACTGATCGTTTCACCAGATAAGATGCTTCTTCCTCGACTGGGATCATTTAGAGCCTTCTGAAGCTGCATTTTGGAAGTTCAAACTCTGGGCACCATAGAAATCCACTATGTGAAGAAAAATCCTAAAATGTTTTCCTCGAAAGACAAATTCTTTACAACTAAAGAAAGAAAGACATGAACATCTTGGATGACAAGGGGGTGAGTACATTATGTGTAAATCAATTGTAGTCTTTGCGAAGGGTCATTAGTTACTGTTGCTATGTCCGACAAACAATGCCGCTGTCACACTACACATTCTCATGCAGTGAAACAAAAATCGTGGAACAAAGAGGAAACTGACAACACATTGACAGACAAGACAAAGCAGGGCTTTTTTTGGCTTTCAAATGTTGTCATTTTTAAAAGCAATTCAAAAAATAAATACTATTTCGTGGCTCTTTAATGTGTCAAGACAGATCACTGTAGTGCCACAGTTCAAACCAGATTATCTGAATCGATTATCTCTTTCTTTTTTAATTGTCACACCACAAAATAAACATGAACAGAAGAAGGTATCTTGTTTAAACCGTGGAATGACGTCAATAAACACCATTTTTCAAGTCCACTAATGGTAATCTACTCTCCTGTCTGGTTTGTTTGTCGGACAATATGGCAGATTCGCCATTATGATTGGTCAGATTGCCTGTCAATCAAACTCCCTGCGAAGAGTCAAGAGAGTTCTTTGTCGCCATGTCAGTTTCCTCTTTGCTCCGCAATGTATTTTTCACTGCGTGAGAACATGATGTGTGGTGTGAGAGTGCAATAGCTTGTCGAACGAGGGGTCATATTATAAATGATGTTCTCAAACCACAATTTCTTTGAGATTTCTTTCATTGTAGCTCTACCACATGCACATTCATTAGAAAATCTACACACTAGAACAGATTTTATAAGAGTTAATGCTATTATAGGACTAAATGCTGTTTTGACAGGCAATAGTGAGTAGAGCGCAGGGCATGTGGCAATTTGACCTTGATAAATGACTGTCCAGGTCTCATTAGCACAGCCTTCCAGCTGTGAGCCCTCCAGTGAGAAGCTCCAGCAGGACTAATGAGACTGATGTGTAGGTTAATATTTCAATTTCTGCTGCATATATATATATATATAACTGCCTGTTTGTTATTGGACTCCTTCAAAAGACTAATGATCACCCCCTGACTGCACAAAATCATTTTCGAAGTAGGCAACAGACATTTCTGAGTTTTTATTTGCTTTTCAACTGATACAGAGCTTGATGCTGATATCAACATGCAAGGTGATCTTGGCTATCACTCATTAACTCAATGTCTATATTTCTATTGATACGCACTACCTTAAGTGTCAATAATTTTACAAAGTAAACAGAATGAAATAAATTATAGTCAATCTTGCCATGCCATATGCTGCTTTGGAAGCTCTGATTTCATTTTTAACATATTACAAGTAGCAAACCAAACAAATCAATCAATCAACACAATTATAAACAACTCATAACATTCGTATTTTGTGAACAATAAACAAATTTCACTTTATCATCTTATTGTGATAGTGGCTACATGGTCAAATCAAGGCAATCATAAACATACTACCACAGGAAAGGAATACCAAGCAACGAAAATGAGAAAACTCAATCATGATGCATTAAGTCTACTTGAGTGTCTGATTGAAGAAGCCTGTGTTAAATTCTATGCCATCTGTTTTTTTTCCGACTTATACAAATATCAGATACAGTATACAGATGCCTTTTGTAGGATGCAAAAGCATGCTGGAGCAGATATTCACCCGGACTGGATAAGAAGCAGAAAATAGAGAAAGAGTTCACACACCAGATGACATATCCAGCCTAATTTTACTACTTTTTTGGACACAAAAAAATCCCTGGAGAAAGCGTCCTATAAGCCGTCCACCTTGAGAAGGGTCTTCACTGCTCTGGTCCAGATGTGGCATCTGTCTCTACTCCGTCTGTTCCCCCTGCTTGCAAAATGCAGACGATTTTTAGATTTACTGTACTTCGGTTTGGCAACAAACAGCTATGAAGTGACAAGGCGATGATGTAAAATCACCCACTGCAAAACTGATTTTCGTACTATTTTTGGTTTGTTTTCGAGTTACAAATATATAAAAATTCATTAAAAAATATTTGAAAGAATATCCAGAAGGTATATCTGTCAATAGGGTATGTAAAATAAACTCAGTTCTAAGGGACAACTGTATAAAACAATAAAAACTTTTTATTGCTTCAAATAAAAGAAACATTAACTGAAATAATAGATTAAAGCTAATTTTTGTTGAAGTACTAAAATAACAACAACTCAAACAAAACCCAATAACTAAAATGTAATAAAAACTACACAGACATATTTATAATATATATAAAACTGACAAAAACACAAACAGTTATTACTTTAAATAATTTAAATAAAAACTGAAATATAATAATAAATGTAATTCAATATAATACAATAATAAAATACCAGTCAAAAGTTTTTGAACGGTAAGATTTTTAATGTTATTTAAAGAAGTCTCTTCTGCTCACCAAGCCTGCATTTATTTGATCCAAAGTTTCACCAAAAACAGTAACATTTAAAAATATATTTTTACTATTTAAAACTGTTTTCTATTTGTATATATTTTAAGATGTAATTTATTCCTGTGATCAAAGCTATATTTTTAGCATCATTACTCCACTATCACATGATTCTTCAGAAATCGCATAAATCCAATATGCTGATTTACTAAAAAATAAATAATAATTACAATTATTATTATAATTATTAATTATTTTATTATTATCAATATTTAAAACAGCGCAATACATTTGTTTCAGAATTCTTTGATGAATAGAAAGATCCAAAGATCAGCATTTATCTGAAATTAAAAAAAAAGCTTTTGTAACATCATACACTATACCATTCTAAAGCTTAGTCAATATAAATCAGTATAATTGTTTGGAAAAGAAATGACAGAAATAATACTTTTATTTAGCAAGGATGCTTTAAATTGATCAAAAATGATGATAAAAACATTAATAATGTTACAAAAGATTTCTTTTTTTCAGATAAATGCTGTTCTTCTGAACTTTCTATTCATGAAAGAAACCTGAAAAAATATCTACTCAGCTGTTTTCAACATAATATTAATAAATGTTTTTTTTTGCAGCAAATCAGAATATTAGAACGATTTCTGAAGGATCATGTGACTGGAGTAATGATGCTAAAAACTCAGCTTTAAAATCACAGGAATAAATTACATTTTAAAATATATTCAAATAGAAAATGGTTATTTTAAATAATAAAAATAAAAAAAATTTAATATTTCTTTCATAAAACAAAACTTAATATCTTAAGTCCTTGATATAAGAATGTTGAGATATTAGTACTAGAACAAGACAAAAATAATGAGTAAGAAAATAGTATACTGCAGTGCTTTATAGCTACATTGGCATTCTTCACATAATATACTGTATGCGACAGAACATTACTTATTGATTGATTTTGCCAGAGTCGATCTTAGACAATCTTTTATTTTTGTCCGAGTAAAACGGAGCACAGCCTCGTTTCAGCGATGCAGATGCACCTGAGGATAAAAATAACACTTCCATACATAAAATGCTTAGCAACCGAGAACTGGGTTGATGTTGCTTGGGAAAGGCCTAAATTCGGCACATGGGTGGGGTAGAGTGGAGCAGCACAGCACAGCTGAAGGAGAGATATTTGGGCCTGGGCTGGAGGTTGAAAGGGCACCTTGTTTCTCATTGCTTGCCCCACTTTCCACATCGAATGACCAGATCCGCTTGGTTCGTCCTCAAAGGACGACACCGATAAAGGTAGTTCAAATGGAAGCTTTGGTGTGAGAACATTAACGTAACGAATGACCTATTTGTTGCTTCACAGTAGAATCTCCAGGGATCAACCGCTCGAGAACCATTTGCATATTACTGAGTTGGGGGAAAGAGTTTCTCCAGCTTCTTCAGAAGCAATTTCGTGGAGAGCAAAACACCTCACCCGAAAGAAAATTGAAAGGGTTGGGATAAATCTGCGAGAGGCTTTAATATTGAGTCCTGGAATTGTGGAGGCTTAAACCACCCACGAAAGAAATTAAATTTGAGAGATCTGTGTCTCAACAAACTGAGATATTAGAGACTACAGCGTGACTCTGTGGACTCCATTGTCTGTCTATAAATTGGTAAATGGCCTTTGCAATCTTTTAACAATCAGGGAAAATGATAGATGGGCTCATTAATAATTACTTAATTAAGAAAATAATTATCCAAACCACTCAGAGAGTAATTAAAAAGCACTCTTGAGCATGTCTTATTATGTTTACTCGGTATAAAGATATGACTCATTAAACACAATTGATGGATTTTTCATTTTGTTTCATTTTGGAGTTCTTTTGTGGCTCATCTTCTATAATGGCACAATATTTCCTGCTTTTTTAAATTTTCTCTAAATTTCCTCTAAATCTTCACACAGTAGAGGAAAAAAGCAAACCAACATGCTCTTGAACTCTCATTAAAGTTCAAAGCTCTAGTTGTTTACTTCAGATCTCAAAGCCAAATTCTGTGAGAGTTTTTAAATGTCTTGCCAAACTAAATTGGATCAGAATAGCGGGCGGCCTCTGCACCATGTGGGATGGGTGTTGAGTCTAGCTCTTGTATTGACTATGACTACCGGGGACAGTGACTGACCTGAGTCCCCTTGGCTCCCGTTGAGGGCCTCACCACTGCTGCTCACCTCCTCATTGGGCTTGTCACCGGGCTTCATCTTCTTCCGGGTCATATGACCACGAAAGCCGGCCTGGATTTTGGCGGCCGCCTTATTGGCCTCTGGGTCATCCAGTGGAATGTCCATGATGTCCTCTTCCTCTTGTGGCTGGTTGCATTCCTCCTGAATGATGGAAAATAATTGACATATTTAGCAAAACAGACACTAGATGTATTTTGTATTGATTTCACTCTTGCTTAGAATGATTCAGACTATCCTCTAAGATCTTATATACCACCAAAGTGGGTTTAGCATGATGGATCTCCTGCCCATTTAAGCCTTGCAATGAATCATTATCAATCAGCTCCACAAAGTCTTTCCAACTGAATGCTCCTCTTTCTCCATCTCCAAGGTTTTTGCAGCAATTCCATAGAAGAACCAATTTGGGTTCCCAAAAGAACCCTTCAGTGAACAGTTCTAAAAAGAACCAATTTTCTGAAAAACATTCTAAAAATCCAAAGAAACTTTTGTGAAATGGAAAGGTTCCATAGATGTTAAAAGTTCTTCAAGGAACCACAAAGAACCTTTAAAGGTTTAAAGGTCCACTGAAGTGCTTTGAAACATGCAGCATTATTCTATGTGTTGACGTAATTTCAACTGAAACAGGAAGACAGGGTGGGTGTCACGAATTGAGTCGTCCTGTCATCATAAACTCTTGCACTACACATCATGGACTTCATTCCCCACAAGCCACTGCACTAATCACTGCATTCACCTGCTCCTTGTTTCTCACTGCACTGATTACCGCTCACACCTGCACCTCATTTCTAGGACTGCATTTAAGCCACTCTCACACTCAGCTTCTTCGCGAAGTCTTGTATTGCCCCGGCTGCATTTCTGAGCGTTTCTTCCCGTGTTTGTTTTCCCGTGTTTGATTCCTGGACTCCCTCCCGTGTTTGATTCTCGCTGCCAGCCCCGACCTTTCTGCCTGTGTTTTGACTACGATTTCTGCCTGCCCCTGTGTGTTTGTTTTGTTTTGTCTTATCTAATAAATGCTGCAAATGGATCCGCTCGTCTCCGACCGTCCATGTGACAGTGGGACATATCCAGCAGCTCTGCCCACTTTTTTAAACAGCCAATAGTAATTCGTTTATATCATAGCTTGGGCCAGAGCCATTGAGCTTGGTAAAGCCGCATTTGACAGTGTATGAATTTCATCCACATCGCTATAAAATATACCATTCTGTGTAGAATTTAAATTGGTCCGGTACGTTTTGTGGTCTTTGCCGAAGAACATTGTGAAACTAGACTTCTTTCAACCCAATGGAAAGCATATTTACACTGTCTGAATCGCTCCCTATCCCCTATATAGTGCACAATGTGCCATTCACTCTACAGAAAATACTAATTCTGGAAACAAGTGACCCATTTCAGCCGCAGCTTCAGCGTCTATTTATAGTATAGTGGGCGGGATGCGTCGGATTCTGGAGAACATTTGATTGGACAGAAAGTTTGATGAGAAGCTGAAGTGCAGGGTGAAGTCATCAAAATCATTGATCCATATTGGCGGAAGTTAGAGACTGTAAATTTTGAATGTGTATATCTAGTAAATATGAATGTTGTCATTGTTTTGCCACACACTAGCTTATAGATAACCTTAAGGATAACATATTTAATCTACAAGCCCAAAAACTTCCATTTTGATTTCACAGGGACTTCAAGAGTGTAAACTAGGTAAATCTATTACCTACCTAACAAAGACAAAATGAACTGACGCAACTATCCGGATGCTACAAGACCAACTGTGACCAGCTTCCTGCACTCTGTGGAGCATGTTAGCACACATCATCAAGCAGTGTGTGTGGTGGGATGTGATGTTATTTGTCTCATTAAGTCTTCCTGAAGCTGTGAAACCACATGCTTTCTCCCACCACAACAACTTAGCATATGTAAAATGGCTCAGCAGAGGCTGGTTGGCGGTCTTTAAACTGCTTGTGTGAGGGTGATGTGCAGAAGTCCATTGTAAGACCCTGGCAGGAGCGTGTCCACCCACTTTTGAACTAAGAATCAGCTTCTTTTCATATTAACCAAGCCGTTTGCCAACATGCTCATATGTGGCCACAGGCAGAGGCGTATCACAATCCCCCTAAAAATAAGCATCTGCTCATTTTACTGCTGCCTCTGAGGCTTAGCGTATGCTTACCCATGGATCACCTCACCTAATGAAACTGCGCAGTCACAAGCCTTTCCTATGTCTAAATCAGTCCATTTAAATGATACATACATCTCTTTGCATATGCGTAACAAACAGCAAGCAGAAATGATTGGGGTACAAGCACAAGGACCTATTCATATTCATATTAATATAGTTTAGTGACAATTAGCCATTAATGGCCGCTGAAAGCTGATTGACTTTTTAAATATGCAAATGTCCTCATAAATGTGGAATACCAAAGTAAAAATCTAGATACATTTACCAAAATTATTTAAAATTGCTTATCCATTTAGAGATCATAGCCACACCCTGCACACTTTATTGGCTTTAGGTGGGCCATGTTTAAAGGTGCAGTGTGTACATTTTAGTGGCATCTAGTAGTGAGGTTGAGAATTGCACAGAGAGAAGCTATGGTGGCCGACACAGGACAAAGATGACAAAGTTTTCGCTTTCAAACGGTATTTTGAAATGAAAATGATCCTCATCTACACTGCGTTTCAGAAACGATCTCCGTCCACACTACGCAACTGAAAACGCATGTCACATGACCATTCATAATAAGCATGATGTTATTGTTTTTACACTGTCACTGTACACAGCCACACCATAATTTTTAAAATTTACATTTTGCTCCATTTACACTAAAATGCAACCCCAGAGTTTTCAAACTAAAACAGGGTCTGCAGCGTTTTCGGAAGTCTCCGTTTTCTAGGGTTGAAAACTCGGATGTAGTGTAAATGACAGCTGTAACCATAGCAAAAGTTATGTGTTTAAAATGAAACCACACTAGTGTAAACGTAGCCTTAGTAAACCTATATGTTATTGCGAATATTATTCCTAGCAGGCACACAACGTCAAAAGAAATTGATATTTGGTTACATTTTGTTTGCGACGTTGGGTGACCAAAAAATTAATGTCAATTTAACGTCTAATATCAACATTAATTTGATGTCCAATACCGACATCAACTGACATTGATGTTTTATTGATTTTAGGTTGTGTAACCAGAATCCAAAGTTGTCAACATCAAATGGACATTAAATGCTGACGTCAACTCGATTTTCATTCTCAACCCAAATGTAACGTCCGTCTGGTGCAAAATAGCGAGTTCCATGTATAGTAAGGTGTATGTGGTGTATGTAGATAGAAATTGCTCATTCTAAGGCAATAAAAACATAATGGTTCATTATGTAAGGTCTTTATACACCTCTGAAAACATAGTTGTGTATATTATATTGCATTTCTGTTAATAGATTCTCCTAAATATTACACACTGCACCTTTAATAGAAAGTTATTAATTAACATAGTTTAATAAATAAATAAATATTTTTGCTGTGCATAGCGCCACCAAGTGTCCACCTTATTTATTATTAATTCGCTAATTTTCATTTGCTAAATAGCTGCACTCAGTGCTACTGCCGCTACCTGTTGCTATTTTTACTGCAACACAACTCTGAGAATAAAAAAACTGATATGATGCCACATTATGCGGCTTTTGGTTGTAATTTTCAGTCGAAGGGCAACAAGAGAAGTGATGTAAGTCTAAGTGATGTATGTCCTAGCGATAAGAAAAGGAGCAAAGAATGGGAAGATGCCTGTGGATGAATAAAACTTCCTAAAGACCTGCGTCTTTGTTCTCTCCACTTCAGCCTTGATGCCTTTGAGGCTTTTAGTAGACCACAGCTACTGAAAGAGCTTACAAACGGCAGAGACAAGAAAAGCTAGATGCCGTCCTGGCAGGATGTAAACATGTCGACGCTTGTCATGATGTCGCAGCCACTGAAGGAGTTTCTCAGCGCAGATTTCACTCGATATCCGGGGGCGTTTGGACTCCTTTTGAGAAAATTGATGGTACGACATTTGATTTAAGCCTACGCTTATATCCATCGCCACCTGTAAGTTCTTTCAGTTGCTGTGGTCATCGTATCAGTATTTTATTTTCAGTGTTATGTATTTCGAATTGTGTTGCCGTAAAAATAGCAGCAGATAGCACCAGTAGCTCAGCAAGTGCAACCATTTCACGTCATAATGGCGCCGCCCATAGTCCAAAATATGTGTAAAACCATGTGATTTTTTAAAATAACGTAAATCTTTAATTTTTTACTAAATATTTCAGTAAGAGACATTATTTATGTTAGATTAAGCCATACATGTCACAATACCCAGGGTTTCCTTTAGGTTTCTACTATTTACAGTTTGTAGACTGTATATTGTAATAATCCTATTCATATTTATAATATGTTAATATTAATAATACAAACAAATAAATCAACTGTATAAAGCTTACTGGCAAATTCAGGCAAACAGTTAAACAGTGTGAAATAATGACGACCACAAAACACGCATCTCAAGACATAAAGCCATAAATAGCATTTATGGCTTTATGTCTACATTTACAACACGTTTTTTACCGCTGACAAAAAGTTTCGAAATACAAAAATAATTCAAGTGCATTTTTTCTAGTTCCTAAACAAGTGAAGAAAAAGTTAAAGCATGTTTTAGTATACTATCAAACCGCATCAATTTAATTTAATATATTTATTAATTCTATACTTTTAACAAAACAGCGATTAAAGTGGTCTGTATACTTACGATATGACAATCCATGACGCGCAATTACAGACGTTTATAAACGTGATCTCGTCTTTTGAAAGTGCAACAGACCGTAAACCTCCTCACAGGGCAAACTGCCTTGGACGAATACGCCTCTCCTCCAACTATCCTTATAATTCAGAGTCTTAGGGTGGGAGGACACAGAGAGAGAGAGCGCGCGCGCGAGAGAGGGAGATAGAGAGAAAGCGCGCGAACATCATCACTCTGACGCTGCCACTCACAGCACAGGTATTTAATCGTTGCAAATATTTTGTCGTTTTTGACGTTTACACTGCCATTATTCTCATTTTCCTGACACCTGTTACCATATGGTCAAAGATACTTGATGTTCAGTGGAGAGAATAGTTAAAAAGAGACACACCATGGTCCAAACCAATTATATAACGTGACTTTAAATATTCACAGTCCAAAATATTCACATCATAAGCTACGAAAATACTAGAAGCAGCTCCCCACATCTCAGTCAGTCCCACACAGTCCGTGCCTCCTCCACCCTGTGGCAATATACTGTAGAGTAAGACAAACAGACAGTAAATCCATTGCCCTTTATTTCTCTGGAACACGGCTGCATCTCCTGCCTCCTACCCTACCAAGATTAAAGAGAGGAGATGCAGCTCTGTGCTGTAATGGTATCAGTTCTCTTTTCTTGGCATCTGCTGGAGGTGTAAGGCTGGGAGCTAATGAAGTCGGTTCACAGAGCAGCGAAGTGTTAAAACACTGAGTTTCCAAGAAGAAGATGAGGTGACTTTACAGTCGTGCCAGAGATTGATGATAGCCATGAATATTGTTCCTGAAAATAGCACTTATACGATTCCCTTGCTCCTCCTACAGCATATAAAGTCATTGGACAAGAGTTGATATAGGTCAGGTTAGATGACCTACATTGGAGCGAGAAGATGAGAGCTTTGCTTTAGTGTGTGTGTGTCTCTAATTAACCCCTACAGAACTTGAAACACTATATTGGACCGAGGGTTAAATAAAATGAAGCATGCTAATAGAGTACATATTCTGTTTCTTTGGAAATATCACACAACTCTAGAAATCTAGATCAGTTTCTCCCTCAGATAAATGGTTGGTAAAATGTTTCCATGGAAACACCACCAAATCGGTCTCATTCGAACCCTTTTAAAGAAGCATATGGATATTCTTCTGACCTCTTGGTTAAAGATCTAAACCTTTTTTAATATCTCTTTATGACATGTTACAATTTCTTTTGGATTTATGCATGGTGTTTATATGATATAGGTTGTATAGTTCTTTTTTTGACCCTCTTGCAGTCTTGCACTCACCAGCTGGACTATTTCAGGACATCTTCAATCACTGTTCTCCAGAGAGGTACAGAGCCATACTGTTGATCTGACAAGTCCTTGAAGATTTTATTTTTACTTACTGACTTGGGACAGTAAGAGGAATAGTCTGGATCTAAGTTAAAGATGGGGGTAGGGGTGCTCGGTCGTGGCAAAAATCACAATCACGATTGTTTTGTTCAGTACTGACATCACGATTATTGAACACGATTACTCATAGATTTTGGAAACATCTTGCATTTATTGAACTTTAAAAAATTTTTTTTGAGGTTGAACTTCCTTGAACTTATACTACAAGAGAAAAACAAATGTAAAAAAAAGTACAAATAATAAAAATAAATACTATGAGTGTGTGGTGCAAACTGCTGTCCAAAAAAAACACATTTAAAAAGCATTTAAGTATTAAAATCTTAGATGTTTACTAAGATCCTTCTTTTATCTATTGAAACCCACAATAACCCAAACATAACAGTCACGACCGAAACATGTCGTCAAAGTTTCGGTAGTGATAAAAGGGAATGTATAACAAATTTGGGGTGGGGACAAATATTCCAAAACTTTCTGAAAATACAATCTAAGAATTAACTGCACAATTTTTCAAGACGTTTCCAACTCTGACTTTAAACCAGTTCTGTAGAATGGCCCATATACACATTTAAAAATATATATACTGCTCAAAAAAATAAAGGGAACACTTAAACAACACAATGTACAACAAAGTGTTCCCTTTATTTTTTTGAGCAGTATATATATATATACCATGGGAACCATGGGAGGCCAAAATCGTAATTTAAAATAAAATTTGATTATTCGCAACTCTTACTTTTAATACAAATATCATACCAAATGGAAAGTGGCTGAAAAAAAGAAAAAGAAACAAAAATCCCTTACCTTTGATTCACCGCTGTCAGGATTCTCCTGGTTCTCACTTTCAAGTATTGATTCCTGGCTTTTATCCCTTTGCTCCTCCAACTGATCCTCTTGATCTGCTTCATTCTCAGTGTTTTCAATCTGTTCTTGTAACTCTGTGGGATGTTCTTCACCGATAACCTCTGTTTCTCCCTCTAAAGGCCTGGGATCAACTTCTTCAGCTTCAGAAGGCAAGATATTTTCATTTGGTTCAGTATCATCCTCCTCATCTTCAGTTTTTACCATATTTTGCTGAGGCATGTTTAAAATATCCAGATCCATCTCTTCAGCATCTGAGCCATCACTGTCAAGATCACTCCCTTCATTTACGTTCTCTGTGTTTAGATCTTTCTCAGAAGCATCCATTACATCACTGTTTAAAATCTCATTGCTTATCATGTCTACTGTGACTTCTGTTTCACTGTCTTTCAGTTGGGAAACTAGCTTTGGGGTTTCCTCCTTCATTTCATCCGTAATTTTAGAGGTGTTCTGTTCATCAGTGCTGTTCTCAGCTTCATGCTCACCTGTATGAGTAGAGCACTGATGGTGAACTTCATCTAGAACATCTATGACTTCACTTTTACTGTCATACATTTCATCACTGTAGTTAATGTATGCATCCTTCATTTCCATCAGTGATCTACTATTGATATCAGATGTGGAATCAGCTGCATCTTCTACAAAGTCATTGGTACTGCTGTACTCATGATTGGTCTCATCTTGGTTTTCATGGTCTGGTAAGTCATTATTTTCTTCAATATGTTCCTCTGATTCCTGTTCTGCTTCAACTGCATTTTCAGTTACCTCTTTTTCAGTAGTACTTTCTTCAGTAGGTTCCTCTGATTCCTGTTCTTCTTCAACTGGATCAGTGTCTTCTAAAAAATGATCAGCCATTTCTAAAACTCCCTGTTCAGCATCTTCAGTATGGTCATCATAATCATCATCAGACATTTCATTTGCTTGTTTGCCAACATCTTGCTCAATGTGTGAAGGGGTTTCAACAAAAGATTCATCTTGTGATTCAAACTGTTCTTCATTTAATTTTGGGCTTTCCATGTCTTTGTTCTCAGTAGATGCAGACGGGTGGTTTATCTCTTCAGCACATACATCCACATTTGCGAGACCATCGAAGGAAGACAAAGGTGTAGGCTCAAGTTCTGATCTGCAGATATCAATATCTACAGCTGCTTTTGCAACCTCATCATCCTTCAGTACCTCTGATGTTTGTTCTGGAATCCCGCTGGGGTCTTTTAGCTCTTGAGCACATATATCAACATCTGCAGTTCCCACATTGGGAGTATCTACAGCAGGTTCATGTTCTCTCTCACCAGATTCCTCATCGAGCTTCTTATCTAATTCATATTCTTGCTTTACTTCTGTATTATTAGCGTTGAGGTCTTTTAATGGGGAGCTTAAAGTTTCATTGTTTTCCAAAGTTTCAGAACGGCCAGCGTTGTTTCTGAAAATTGACATGTAAGAAGGCAAAGATGATTTTTTGTGCAACAGTGATTGACAATGTACATAAATAAAAGCACAAACACGTACAACAGGAGTAATAAATTAATCCTAATGTACAACCTAGATGCTTATCTGTGCTCTGACACTACAATCAATCCTCTAAAAGCCGCCCTCCGCTTGATCAAATGATCGAAGCCCTGCCTCAAAAAACAGAGAGCCTCCCGCCACGCTTCATCCTGCTAAAATGTTTTCTAAAACTGCTGCACTGCAAGAACATACAGCCAGAATCATACCAAAACTACAGGCAATCCTATGAGTCATTTTCAGTTTTATTGTCTACATTTTCATCTGAAATCTCATACTGCTTCACTTTCTCTCATTTGGAAAGTGTTAGGAGGAGTGAAAGAGTAAAATTACACTTTCTCAGTCACAGACCTTGTATTTATCTTAGGTGAAATGTGGTTTCCTTGTATTGCTGTGCCCTGTTTTGAAAAGAACAAACAACACATGCATGTTAGAAGAAACTGTTGTATAATCTGAAGTATTTTCTCATTTGTTAATGAAGTTTTTAGATACCTTAAATGAGTGATTATTGTAAAACCTGTCTTCCAACTTTGCACCCCACTCTGCTGGGTCTAGGCCACTTTCTGAAACAGAACATACATTCATTTGTACTTTCACATTATTTTTAAATATGCAGTTGAGATCAAACGTTTACATACACCTTGCAGAATTTGCAAAATGTTAATTATTTTACCAAAATAAGAGGGATTATACAAAATGCATGTTATTTTTTATTTAGTACTTACCTGAATAAGATATTTCACATAAAAGATGTTTCCATAAAGTGCACAAGAGAAAATAATAGTTGAATTTATAAAAATCAACCCATTCAAAAGTTTAAACACTTGATTCTTGATACTGTGTTGTTACCTGAATGATCCACAGCTGTGTTTTTTTGTTTAGTGGTAGTTGTTTATGAGTCCCTTGTTTGTCCTAAAACGTTAAACTGCATGCTGTTCTTCAGAAAAATCCTTTAGGCCCCACAAGTTCTTTGGTTTTTCTGCATTTTTGTGTATTTGAACCCTTACCAACAATGACTGTATGATTTTGGACAACTGAGGGACTCAAATGCAACTATTACAGAAGGTTCAAATGCTCACTAATGCTTCAGAAGGAAAAATTATGCATTAAGAGCCAGGGGTGTAAACTTTTGACCGGAATGAGGATGTTTACATTTTTCTTATTTTGCCTAAATATCATTTAGTACTGCCTTTAGAAGCTACAGAAGATACTTAGATGTTTCCTAGAAGACAAAATGAGTCAAATTTACCCTGATATTCAAATTCAAAAAGTTTTCACCTCCTGGCTTAATGTTTCATGTTTCCTTCTGAAGCATCAGTGAGTGTTTGAACCTTCTGAAATAGTTGTATGAGTCCCTCAGTTGACCTCAGCGTGAAAAGATGGACCTCAATACAGTCATTGTTGGAAAGGGTTCAAATACACAAAAATGCTGACAAACTAAAGAATTTGTGGAACCTGAAAAATTATTTTAAAGAACAGCAGGCACTCTTTTCAGGTGGATTATTCAGGTAACAACACAGTATTAAGAATCAAGCGTATGTAAACTTTTGAACAGAGTCATTTTTATAAATTCAACTATTATTTTGTCTTGTGGACTGTATGTAAACGTCTTTCATGTGAAATATCTCATTCAGGTCAATACTAAATAAAAATCAACATGCATTTTGTATGATCCCTCTTATTTTGGTCAAATAATTAACATTTTGCAGATTCTACAAGGTGTATGTGATACACATACACATAATGTACTTTTGACCTCAACTGTAGTTGATCATTAGTTCTGCAATCAAAATAAATTTTGCCTTGGCTTGGACAAAGGCATATACTATATTAAGCAAATCATGACTGACTCATATGCGAGTAACTCAAATGTCATTAAAAACGTTTAAACATCAGGATGAAAGGAAAGCATCTCAGTCACCTTCTCTGGCTTTAAGAAGCTTTGTGAAGTAGAGAGCAGCAAAAGTGGGGATGTCCTCAGGCTGGTCTCTCAACACCTCTTTAGCAAGACCCTCCAATAAATTTCCAAAACCTCTGGGGATCCGCAGGTTTGTGTTGGAAAAGGGAACAGACATCTTCTACAGCCCCTCAGGTCTGAGTTTAATAAGGGAAAAGACACGTTCATTAAATTTTAATGGTGTTGCAGGATAATGTGTTCCACGTAATTAGAAAAATAATTTACTATAATGATTTTCTCATTAGGATGTCTAGCTTTACTGCGTGATATACACAGTGACATTGACATGTTCTGCTAAAAACTGTCTTTTTCTCTATAAAATTTAAGACATATAACACTTGTGCAAACCCATACTTTCCTGTTTGTTATATCGGTAATCAATATATATTTAATCATTTTGTCAGATGTACTGGTGTGATATTTCTTACCTTTCAGAACGAGTTGAATGTTGTCAACCGTTGCTATGCAACCAGCATGTGGTCTCAACTACCGAAAGCGGAGAGGGTCAAAACGTGTAGGATTCAGGTAGCTGTAGGTATTGTCATGTTCAGAAGGCAAACCATCAGGATACACCAGTATTTTGTGTATTTACACACGCAATATAAAATGGTAGGTAGTGTTTTGCTAGTATCTTTTTTCTACTGTATTTGGTCTCTCACAGGGAGGGTAATTTCAGAAGGTCTGGGGAGATTTTATTTATTGCCAATGTCACATATTACAAAAAGTTCAAATCTGGTGATTTTGGTAGCATCTTTTATATAGAAATGCTGAGTATTCTGTCGCATTAAGCTGATTTAACGTACAAGTTTAATTTCATATTCCCAGAACACACGCCAAAAAATGCTGCCATAATACAATCCCATAACTTTTTAAGACGTCATTAACTAGACTTGTTTTACTCAGGTTTTACCATTATTCAATGTCACTGATAAATCCTTGACGATCGAGATTGCCGTTTAACGACCCTGAGAAACATGTTCGCTCACAATGTTTCTGCTTTCATGTTTTCTGTCAACTCTTTGTAATTCGGCAATTCCCGATTCGCAAATCAACCGGTCAAGCGTTCTAAATTCACGATTCTGAATTCTGAATCATTCTAATAGTTCTCACGCATGAGACGCATGAGACGTTAGGCTCTGTTTAAAATAGTAGTAGTTTATTATAAAACACAAACTTGACCCTGAACCACAAAAAGTCATAAGGGTATTTTTTTTTATTGAGATGTATACATCATTTCAAAGCTGAATAAATACTGATGTATGGTTTGTTAGGATATAACAATATTTGGCTGAGATACAACTATTTGAAAATCTGGAATCTGAAGGTGCAAAAAATTAAAAAAAAAAAAAAAACTTTAAAGTTGTCCAAATGAAGTTCTTAGCAATGCATATTACTAATATTAATATAAGATATATAAGATATATTTATGGTAGGAAATTTACAAAATATCTTCATGGAACATGACCTTTACTTAAAGGAGTAGTTCACTTTCAGAACAAAAATTTACAGATAATGTACTCACCCCCCTGTCATCCAAGATGTTCATGTCTTTCTTTCTTTGGTCGTAATGAAATGATGTTTTTTGAGGAAAACATTTCAGGAATTCTCTCCATATAATGGACTTCTATGGTGCCCCCGAGTTTGAACTTCCAAAATGGAGTTTAAATGCAGCTTCAAAAGGCTCTAAATGATCCCAGCCGAGGAAGAAATGTCTTATCTAGCGAAACAATCGGTTATTTTCGATTCAATCTTTTTTTATTTTTAATCTCTACAGAGAGTACACACAGAGCTAGACAAAACGAGCATTTGAGGTTAAAAAGTATATAAATTGTAATTTTTCTTAGAAAATAACCGATCATTTTGCTAGATAAGACTCTTCTTTCCTCGGCTGTGATCGTTTAGAGCCCTTTGAAGTTGCATTTTGGAAGTTCAAATTCGGGGGCTCCATAGAAGTCCATTATATGGAGAGAAATCCTGAAATGTTTTCCTCAAAAAACATAATTTCCTAAAGACTGAAGAAGACATGAACATCTTGGATGACAAGGGGGTGAGTACATTTTCTGAAAGTGAACTACTCCTTTATTATCCTAATGATTTTTGGCATAGAAGAAAAATGTATAATTTTGACCCATACAATGTATTTTTGGCTATTGCCAACTTAATACTGGTCCAGGGTCACAAATAACTAAAAGAAAGCTGGATTAAGTGGATATTTTCCAAAAATCTATTAAAACCATGCCTGCAAATACAATTGTGTTGTTTGTCAATGATACAGTTCAAGACCTGCATGTGCAGCAAATGTAAAGCCAGTTTTACCAGCGGTATCAAAACACTAACAGTATACAAAAGGTATTATAAATAGCATAACCTTTTAGATTACAAAGCTTGCTAAATGTGTCAAGTGTGAACAAATTGAAGGGAATTTCTATCCTTTTATTAGTACTATTTCCCTGCAATAATTAAACAAACAGGCTCTATAGGTTGGTTTGGGCATGTTCCCCCTTAAAGGGTTAGTTCACTTTCAGAATAAAAACAATCTCATAATTTACTCACCCCCGTGTCATCCAAGATGTTTATGTCTTTCTTTCTTCAGTCGAAGGTTTTTGATATATATAAGTTTTTATGAAATATTTCTCCATATAGTGGACTTCAATCAGCGGGTTAAAGGTCCAAGTTGCAGCTTCAAAGGGCTCTACATGATCCCAGCCAAGGAATAAGGGTCTTATCTAGCGAAATGATCAGTCATTTTCTAAAAGAAATAAAAATGTACATACTTTTAACCATAGATATATATACGTAGATACCCCATTGGACCGCTCCAAGCACGTAGATGCGTCCGCCATATTGCAGCGGTCCACTTGACGTCATTCACCATACTGTAGGTTTGCAGACCAACGGCTGTACAGGACTGTGATATTTCGAATATTCAGTGATTACTATGGTGATTTACATAGATCTATGGGTGAATGGCGTCAAGTGGACTGCTGCAAAATGGCGGACGGCTTACGTATAAAGGCCCATAGAAACAGTCGCTAATGAGGCATCTACGTATATATATCTATGCTTTTAACCACAAATGCTGGTCTTGCACTAACTCTGGGATGCACATGTATGACCTCACACATGGAAAGGTAATGCTTGGATAGTTCTTCATCTGTGTACTCCAGTTCAAAAAGATAGGGTAGGTGAAAAACCATCTTATTTTCTCCTTCAACTTCAAAATCATCTGACATTGTTGTTTTACCTTTTTTTGCACATCGCTTTGTAATCACTATACAGGTACTTCTGCCTATGTCTTGCGTGACCTTTCCAATGGGATAACGTAATGTGTGAAGTCATGGACACAGAGCAAAGTATATCAATTTGTATTTTTTTTTATTTTTTAGGAAATGTCTGATCGTTTCGCTATATAAGACTCGTATTCCTCGGCTGGGATTGTGTAGAGCCCTTTGAAGCTGCAGTTTTGACCTTCAACCCGTTGGCTCCCACTGAAGTCCACTATATGGAAAAAATACACAGTTGTGTAATTAAACTTTAGACTTATACTATAAATTACTTAAACCATTCTTTTAATTTATACAGACCTTCCCGGTCAAAAAGAGCAAAGCAGCCGACACAATAAAATGTTTTTATGAGCTGTAAAGCGAATGTAATGCAGTAATTATTTCCTTCAAAACTATAAAAGCAACACACACACACACACACACAAGTCCACACATGCATTTAAAGTTTTGCTGTTTTTTAATTGCAGACAAAAGAAATTAGGCAGACAGCTATTCACGATTTTTACATTTTGCCTTATGTTTTTTTAATCAGATGTACGGCTTTTTGAAGTAACTAACTAAGAGCTTCACAGGAGTAGGTAATTACAGCATATTCAGACGTTGTACTTAATTTCCTAGTGACCTCTTTTGAATGAATGTGCAGTCTGTCAGCTGATGCGTGCAGTAGTCCTGCTCTGGCCTCGTCCCTCCATCTCTGCAAAAAACACATTCGCACTGTCACACATCTGGTCCCATGATTTCAAACAACCCTGTAAAACAAAACGTAAATAATTGTATTTATTTATAATATTATACTAATATTAATTCTCACCGGTCTTTGGGTTTTTGAAGTATAGCTAAAGGTGTCAGATAGATCCGGGTTGCTGGATCCTCTCACGGAGATCACAATGTCAGCATAAGGGACTTCATGATCACTCTGGCTGTCTGGGAAAATTAAAAAATGAATGCTAGTGAATGGTACTGCCAGTCAGATGATTGTATCCAGATACACTATTACTGAAAAGTCTGAGGTAGTTACAATTTTTCAGTGTGAATGAAAGAAGTCTCTTATGCTCACCAGGGTTGCATTAGTATTTTTACAATTTTAAATGTTTTCTATTTGAACATATTTTAAAATGTAATTTATTCCTGTGATGCAAAGCTGTATTTTCAGCAGTTTCAATCATTCTAATTAATATGCTGATTTGCTGCACAAGAACCATTATTATCAATGTTGAAGACAGTTTTGCTGCTTAATATTTTTTTCAGGATTCTCTCAGCATAACAGACTTTTTTCAAAAACATTAAAAATGTTCATTATTTTAAACTTTTAACAGGTAGTGTATATTATTGTATTATTATATTTACAATACATATATAAATTGAGAAAGACCTTGAGCGATTGGCCTTATCACCACAGCATTTCTGGATGCATCCCTAGAAGAGACCAGATACTGCTAATGAACAAGATTTGATATGTTTTGCTGTTCCATAATGATTCATTTTACACACAAATTACCTTTCATGGACTATGTTAGCAGAATCCATGATCTTGCATCCTTTTCTGTAGCACAAATACACCAGATGGGCCGTCAGGATAACTACTGCAGACACTGCAAAAGCTGCAAAGATCTTGGCCCAGGCGAATCCATCTGTATGGCAAAATGCTGACTTGATGATCTTTGTCGTATGTGAATCTGAAAATGGGTTGATGTATCTTTGGAAGTGTAAAAGCACTCACCTGATGTGACGACCTCTATTTCCACAGTGATAGCCTGGTCAGTGCAGGTCCCTTTTGTGTGGCACCTGTATTGTCCGCTGTCCTCTGCTTTGATTTCACTCCACTGCAATATGCTGTTATTTATTTTGGTCAAGGGCAGGGTGCTGTTTTCTCTGACCCACTGCACCTCACAGTGTTTGTTGACAAGGGCAACACAGTGAAGTTGGAGTGAGGATCCTGCCATCACTTCGATGATGGATAATGATGTAAACACTTCTTCCAACTCTGTCTGACCCCTATACAGCTGTACTCTCATAGATGGATCTAGACAACATTCAGAACAATAATACAAACCAATGTTGGCCTTAGAAATACAGTGCCTTTGTGAAAGCATTCATACCCCTTCATTTTTTTCAAGTTTCCACATCAATCTACACTCCATACATCATAATAACAAAGCACAAAACAGCTTTGAAACAACTTTGCACATTTATTAGAAAATAAAAACTGAAATGATTCTATTGTATAAGTATTTATACCCTTTATTTAGCTTAGGAGCATTCATATCGCTTGTAGATGTTACTTTGAGTGGAGTTAACCTGTGGCAATTTCATTTTGAAAAGGCATATCAGAGCAAAAACCAAGCCTTGAGGTCAAAAGAACTGCCTGTAGAGTTTAGAGACACGATTGCATCAAGCCACAGATCTGGGGAAAAGTTCAGAAAAAAAAAAACTGCTGCACTGAAACTTCACAGAAACATGTAGTCTCCAGTATCTATAATGTTACAATAAACATTTTATGCATCCCACAGTCTTGTAAGTCCATTACCTGACCCTTTCTGTAATATTTGTATCATTCGTTTATATTTGTTATTTTTCCCTTCATTTAGTTTCCTTACTTAAAGTTTGAATGTAAATGATACTGTAAATGATCAACATGCCAATAAAGTTTTGATTATGCTATATGACTGTGATTGTTACTGGAATGCAGTTTAAAGATTGAATTTAACATAAATTTTATTTTGTTTCGTCTAATTAGCCTATATATAGAGTATTTCATTGATGAGTGAATTATTCACGTAGTTTCATTTGTAAATCATTTTATCGTCACAGTACATCAAATAAAATAGGCCTACAAGACATTTTTATCCATCGTTCTTTTAACTTTTTTTTCCATATTATTATTATTATTTATGTATATATTATACATTTATTAGTATTTATGCCTGTGTGTGACGAAGCTGTTTTCATTTACAAATGAAACTACGTGAATGATTCATTCCTCAGTGAAACACTAGTATTTAAATAGGCTAGTCTATTAATTAGATGAAACTAAATAAAATATATGTTAAATTCAACCTTTAAACTGCATTCCAGTAAAAATCACAGTCATATGTCGAGCATTTACAGTATCATTTACATACAGTATAGAACGTTAAGTAAAGAGATCGAAATGAAGGGGGAAAACGAATATAAACGAAAATAAATTTTAACCAATAATAATAGGCTAATAATAATAATAACACAAAAAGACGATCAGTTAATAGAAGGATGGATAAAAATGTCTTGTGTAGGCTTATTTTATTTGATATAATTTAGGTAATATTTATTAATGATAAACTTCTTCGAAAGCTATCTACATCGGGCACAGACAGCATTCACATAGACAGCATCCCCTGTTGTTATTATAATTTAATATTGTATTAATTTCCATAATAACTAATAACCCATAAACCCAGGACATAAACCCTCTTTTTAGGTTGTAATGACTCTTTTCTACGGTTATTGGAATGGTTAAAGTTATATTTTATATTTCTACAACATTAAGATTATTAACTTGACTGACTTCCGGAATAGAGGAGGTAACCAATGGCGTTTGAGATTACAATGAAACCAGCAAGTCCCGCCCCACTTCTGGTGTTTGTCAGCGCCGCGCTTCCCTGCGCTGTCGAGTCGGTCGCGTGGCTCGGTCCTTTGGGCCGCGCAGATGAAATGTCAGCGCGGCGAGAGCATTTTAATACAACGCTGTTTCGTCCCACTTTTGGGTTGTTTGGTTTCCCATAATAGCACCTAAAGAACTTTCAGATTGTGAGAAACAAGATTCTCTGCTCTGATGGGCCTCAATTCCAAGCATCATGTTGAGGAAACCAGGCACTGCTCATCACCTGCATAGTAGCATCCCAACAGTAAAGTGTTGTTGGCAAAAGCCTACTCTTGAGGGATTTTTCAGAGTAGAAGGGAAGCTCAACAAAATATAGAAAAAGCCTTAAAATGAAAACGCAGCCAAAGAGCATTCCGAACCTCAGATTGGGCAGAAGGTTCACCTTCTAACAGGACAATGACCCTAAGCGCACAGCAAGAGTGGCTGGAGAAACCTGAAAATGTCTGACAGCCCCCATTCAAGCTTACAGATCTTGAGAGGTGATTGCCAAAGATAATTGCCAAATGCAGATTTGGAAAACTCATATAAAAAAGACTTGAGGCTATAAAGGTGCATCAACAAAGCAATGTAGTTATTTCAGTGTTTTATTTTTAATAAATTGGCACAAATCTGTTTTGTGCTTTGTCATTAAGGTATATGGAGTGTAGATTGATGTGGGAAAAAAAAGTAATTTAAAGCAGTTTATCATGAGGCTGCAACAAATCAAAACGTGAAAAAATTAATACTTTTGCAAAGCACTGTAGTACAGTGAGAAGTGAGAACTATCCTTACAAATCCATAACTTATAGACTTACCAGCTAGTCCTTTAGGAGGTGTTACTTGTTCTTCAGATTCGTCTGTATAAAGCATGATTGCAGAAATGGTAAAAAAAAGTCCTGAGATTAATTAAAGAAATAGTTCACACAAAAATGAACATTTGCTAAAAATGTGTTCACTCTAAGGCCATCCAAGATCTAGATTAGTTTGTTTCTTCATTGGAATAGATTTGAAGAAATTTAACATTACATCTAATGCTACATTTCTCCTCTGCAATGAATGGGTGCCGTCAGAATGATAGTTCAAACAGCTGATAAAAGAATCACAATAATCCACAAGCAATCCACACCACTGCAGTCAATCATTTACCGTCTTGTGAAGTGAAAAGGCCGTATGTTTTTAAGGAAAAATTCATCATTAAGGTATTTTAGTTTCACTTCTGGACAAATTTCCTGTTGTCAAAATCCACTGACTTATTTATGTGAAACTGTTTTAGACTGTTTTTGCTTGCAACTGGTGCTTGATCTGTGCATATTTCTATCCTGATTCAACAATACTGTGGCTAGAGGGCTTTTACCAATATTTTAAAACGTAAAAAAAAATGGATTAAGGGAATTGTTTCTTACAAATGCAACTTTTACTTAACTAGACACTAGACACTAATTGATGGACTGGAGTGTGGATTACTTCTGGATTATTGTGATGTTTTTAACAGAGTGAACTCTCATTCTGACGGCACCTCAGAGGATCCATTAGTGATCAAGTGATATAATGCAAAATCTGTCCAAATCTGTTCTTCACAAAGAAACAAACTCATCTACATCTTGGATGGCCTGAGGGTGACTACATTTTTAGCAAATATTCATTTTTTTAACATTAGAGGTTATTCATTGTTAGCAGTAAACTCAAACACCTCTTACCATGAGCGTGGAGTGTTACCAGAAGCTCTGTTTTACGAGGAATACCCTCACAGTCACTGTCTTCAGAAAAGCAAGAATAGTTATAACGTGTTTGCTCCATGATTAGATGAGGTGTGTACAAGCTCACAGTGCATATATCTTTTAAGTTTGATATTTTTTCATCCCAGTGGCACTGGTTACATGCTGGAGTGTCTTCCCATTTCCAGTAACCACGAGTGAAGCCACTGGAACAGTTGTAGGTACAGTTTAAAGTAAACGGCTGTTGGAGTCTCGCATTCTGAATCTCACGCTTGATTCCAGCACTCACAGCATCTGTAAAGAACCATGCAGTTAACAGCAACCAGAAACTGCACTTATATATTAATGAAGATACTGTTATAAGTATTTACGGAAATATCTAATATTCTATATATAATTTATATTATAATTCATAATAAATAAAAATTATAGATAGTATAGTATAGAATCTCCTTGACATTACCTTGGAATCCTAGTTGTAAAAGTAGCATCACAGGAATCGGAAACATGTTTTGGCATTCATTCAAGATACTTTTTCTTATATCTGCATAAATGATAAACGGTATAAAGCATGAGACAACGGGAAGCTCCTCCCCATGAGGTGGGCTTCGTTTATGAATAGCACCTGCCTCCGGAAAATGTGGTTAACTGAGCTGTTGGAACATTCTAATGCATGACAATTTAAGGAAGTGACAATACATTTGAATGTCAAACAAAAAGCACCGTTCTAACCCACAAGTTATTTACAGATTGTTGTTTTTATCTAATTAACATTTTCCACATATCTAAGTAATTTAAATGGAAATTGCATGAGTGATATTAAAAGTAGTTCCCAGTCTGACTCTTGATAACATCCATGTTAATGAATCAAACTGACTTTGTTTGATTAATTTATAATCAGCCCATTGCTGCAGTAAACTGGATCACATGCATGCTTTGCACTGGAAACTTGGGGTTGGTATAGTTTGCACAGGTGCAGAGGTTTAAAACATCCTGCCATCGCATTACCACAAAACACAGTGTCACTCCCGTCATAATCTACATAATCTATTGTTATGTAACATGTACTGTCTTTGTTTTACATGTGCGTTGTTTTTTATGTATGTTATTTGGTTTTCTAAAGCTTTCTTTGTTTTCAGATGTTAACGATGCGACAGTGCATACATTTTGTGGAAATATTTAGTTAATTTAATTTTAAAATCTAAGGGAAAATATGTAAAGTGAATATATATATATATATATATATATGGCAATATGGCAAGTAATCTTTTATTGTTATTTTTGGTCCCCTCTTTGTTTGTGTTTGTAATCTCAGAATATCAGTACAAATGTAAGTTCATGTAGGTGTAAAATATTTATTCCTCTCACATTAAGAAATCGAAAGGTAAATAAGATCCTGTACAGTCCATGGTTTAAAAAACAGACTGCTATTCTAGAAGTTTACAGTTCTGCCCAGTGAGTGTATCACTTGCTTCTGACTGGAATTGAGTTACATGGCTTGAATTTCACTTTCAATTATTGAGGTGTCTCTATTCACTGATAGACTTAAAGGGGCTATAGAGCGACTGAGGACAGAAGTCCTCTGCGATGAAACAGGGAGCTTAAAAAACGATCACCATGAACCGGTATTTTCTTTTATTTTTCTTTTGCGCAACATGGACTGGCTTTAGACAAAGATGGAAAGTCTTCGTATCAGGTGCGAATTCATTATATAGAGTGTGTTAAATAAGTGAAATATGGTTACTGATTGAATATTGGTCGATAAAGTGTGTTTATTGATAAGTGATGCAGTTGGTAGGCCTAATTATTTTTTATTATGTTGATGCAGGAGGTGACACAAGGCCTGAGGGCTCAGAGTGTTTATTGTACTGTAATCAGAGTCAAATATCATGCCCGGAGGGAACCTACTTTTCATCAGGGATTTGTCTTGAGTGTCCTGCAGGGCAGTTGTAAGTGTGATTTGATGACTGTGTAAGATTTGTGTAATTGTATTAAACCTAAAAAAACAATATTATTTTCTTATTTTCTTTATTTACCTTGCATTTCAGCTGTCCTGGCAATGTGTCTGCACCCAGAAAATGCCCCACTGGCATGTTTAACCCTTTTACTGGAAAAAGCAGTATCCAGGACTGTCAGGTAACCTACAGTAAATAAAAAAATGTGTGTATACTTTCTCAGGAAAAAAATACAAAAACTGTCCTAATGTACGTACAGTTGAGGTCAAATGTTTATATACACCTTACATCTGCAAAATGTTAATTATTTTACCATAATAAGAGGGATCATACAAATTGCATGTCATTTTTGATTTAGCACTGACCTGAATAAGATATTTCACATAAAAGACATTTACAGACAAGAAAAGAAATAATAGTTGAATTTATAAAAATGACCCTGTTCAAAAGTTTACATACACTTGATTCTTAACACTGTTTTGTTACCTCAATGATCCACAGCTGTGTTTTTTGTTTAGTGATAGTTGTTCATGAGTCCCTTGTTTGTTCTGAACAGTTAAACTGCCTGCTGTCCTTTAAAAAAATAGTTCAGGTCCCACAAATTCTTTGGTTTTTTAGCATTTTTGTGTATTTGAATCCTTTCCAACAATGACTGTATCTTTTCACACTGTTTTGGAAATGTTTCAAAACACAAAAAATGCTGAAAAACCAAAGAATCCGGGGGACCTGAAGGACTTTTCTGAAGAACAGCAGGCAGTTTACCTGTTCAAGACAAACAAGGGACTCATGAACAACTATCACTGAACAAAAAAAAAAAAACACAGCTGTGGATCATTCAGGTAACAACACAGTATTAGGAATTAAGTGTATGTAAACTTTTGAACGGGGTCATTTTTATAAATTCAACTATTATTTTCTCTTGTGTACCATATATAAACAAATTTTATGTGAAATATCTTATTAAGGTCAGTACTACATAAAAATAACATGCATTTTCTATAATCCCACTTATTTTGGTCAAATAATTCACATTTTGTAGATTCTGAAAACCTTTGATCTCAACTGTATATATATATATTTGTCTTTTAAAGCCATGTGCCCCAGGTTTGGTTAGCACAGAAGACCATGTGGAATGCAAGCTTTGTCCCGCTGGTTTCTCTTGTGACGGCGCATCAGGCAACCTTACTGCATGTCTGTCAGGACAGTATTCTCCAGAGGGACTCACCCAGTGCCTGCCGTGCCCCTTTGGGTTTGTTTGCTTAGAGGGCTTTCAATTGAAGGTGGGCACAAACCAAAATTGTGCTGCTTAAGATCATTTTTTTTCTCTGTTTTGGTATGCTATACTCAGCATAATCTTTGGTGTAAACCATTTTTATTTGTTCATTTTACCATTTTAGTGTGGCCCGGGTGAAGAACCAAACTTCAACCAGACGGAGTGTGTTGAGTGCGCTGAAGGCTACTATTCCACTCTGTGCAGTGCTCAATGTCAGCTGTGTCCTGCAGGTCAACATGGACTTTCATGTTTAATTCACTTGCATTTGATGTCTTGCTCGCACCTGTTAAGCCAAAATAAACACAAGAATCAATGTCACAACAGGCATACAAACTTACAGACAAAAAAACTCTCTATAATTTCTCTTTAAGGAAGCCACTGTCCGTACAAAAAGATGTCTGCTCCTCTTCCTTGTCCCGCGGGCCACTATTCAGACATGCCAGGCCAGACTGAGTGTAAAAAATGCAATGGTTCATCAGCCTGCAGGAGTACAGTGACTCCAGTCTGGTCAAGGGGACAGTCTCATCTTGGTCAGAGGTCGAGACAGCTTATCTCCTGTCCCCCAGGGACATACCGAGACGGAGAGAGATCAGACTGTGTTGTGTGTCCTGCAGGTGAGTCAGTGTTTCAGGTTGAGCCGGTTGCTTTTCACATTCAATACCACATTTTGAGTGTTAACGTTTGATTTGCAGGGCATTACTGTGTTGCAAATATTGCGATACAATGTCCGGCAGGAACTTATGGACCAAAGGAGGGGCTGCAGAGAGAAAGGGACTGTGCTATCTGTCCTGCAGGTACTTGCATTGTCCTACAGGTTTACTTATATTCATTTATTTGCTAATGCCACAATTAACAGGATAGTTCACCCAAAACTCACCCTCATGTCGTTACAAACCCGTACGACCTTTATTCGTCCTTGGAAAACAAATTAAGATATTTTTATTAAATCTGAGAGCTTTATGACCTTAGACAGCAATGTAACTACCATGTTCAAGGCCCAGAAAGGTAGTAAGGACATCATTAAAATAGTCCATGTGATATCAGTGGTTCAGATTTTGCAATGGGTTTAGGTTTTTCACACAAATTTGCCATTGTTGTTTGATTTAATTTGTTTGATTCACTTGTCGCCACCTACTGATGTAATGATGTAACCTGCAGAAAGGTTTGCTTTAAAATCCCCACCACTAACACGCAGACTGACATTTTGTCTGGAAACATGCAAACATCCCAACCTATCAAATTTGAGGGTCAAAACTAAATGTTTTATAATCACAATGTGCATGATAGTACTTGAAATTGTTTTGTTCTTCCCAGGTTTTTACTGTTTGGAGGGCACCTCTCGGAGACCCAGCTCTCAGTTTCTGTGCCCACAAGGGTATTACTGTGAGGAAGGCACGGGTGTGCCGCACGGGTCACCTTGCCCCGCTGGAACCGCAGGAGGACAACTGGGTCAGACAAGTAGGGCAGCTTGCAAGAGGTGTGCGGAGGGTCGCTTCTGTCCCGCAGGTTAGGGCATGACCCCAAAACACACTTATGCGTGATCCCATTTATACACACACATATGCATAATATATATCCTCTGTTGCTTTTTGTTGTCATGACATTATCTGTGAAAGATGACTGGGTTTCTATAAATATACACAGTTTATAGAAACTTAAATAGCGAATATAGCAGAAAGCTGAAACTTTTGATTTCCTAAACCCATATGAACCACTGCTGTTGAACAGTTTCCTGCCCCCAGCTGTTTCCTGAGTGTGATGTGCTGTAAAAGTATTTGATGTGGGTCTGGAGTGCAGAGACAATGGAAAAGTTGTTTGTGACGTTTTACATTATAGATTTGTGTTGAAGCTAAAACACATCATCATTTAATTTAATTAAATTTATTTAAATGTAGATAATTGTTTGTAGGGATGTAACAATATCAAAATCTCACAATACGATCTTATCTCGATAAGAAGACCATGATAAGATATTTATTGGAATATAAAAAAAGACAAATGAAGACTTGGAAAAAAATATATAAATATTTTTTTTTACATTTTAAAGTTTAAATGATTCTATCTAATGCACTTTCAAAATTAATTATTTAAAACCTCAACTGATAAAAAAAGTAATTGAATTGACTTTAAAGGGGACTCTACCCTCTTTTTATTTGTGGTATACTGTCTTATATTAGAATATAGAATATAATAATAATAACAACAACAATTTTATACTATTGTTATTCCTATGACAGTAAGAGCCATATATTGTAGAACAATTGCACTGTAAAAAATAGTTTCATCTCATCATGTGACCACGGTGATATCGAGACGAGCTATCGTGATACCACGATATTAATTGTCAATATAAGACAGTATAAGTCAATTATATTGACTTCAAAATAAGCTGTATTTAGACTAGCTGGAGATCTGAAACTCTATAGTACAATGACCTCTTATATGTCAAAAGATCAAGGGAATTTTGGTTTCTCAGTTCATGACCCCTTTAAAACCCTCCTTGATTTATAGGTTCTGCAGGTCCTGGCTTGCTTTGTGCCCGTGGTAGATACTGTCCAGCAGGCACACTCAGTGAGATCATATGCCCACAAGGGACCTTCACCCCACATCAGGGAGCGCTGAGTAAGATTTCTTTCTTAAAACCTTCAATCTCATTAAAGCACATCCATATAAATCTAAAATCGTGTTGATATTTGTCTATGTTTCATCATAGGTGTAAAGGACTGTTTGAAATGTCCACCAGGCTTCTATTGTCCAGAAGGAACAAGTGACCCAATGCCTTGTCAACCAGGCACATTTAACCCTCTGGAGGGGCAAGATGCGCTGGCAGACTGCAGGCCTTGTTACCCGGGCAAAGCATGCACACAAGTTGCACTGAAGTTTCCTGATGTGGATTGTATGCCAGGGTTAGTGGACTCGTCAGGCTGGTCCATTTAGTTGGTTTTAGATGTTTTGAGCATCTGACTGTCTTACTTTACATCCACTTTCTGGCCAAAAAGTGTATTTTTGTTTGTTTTTTCAGGTTTGTGTGTCCACCAGGTTCTGCCCGACCAAATGATCCATCCAATGCTTGCCCTCCCGGTACCCTCAGTAACCGCACAGACCTCACTGACCTCTCCCAGTGCCAGCAGTGTCCTGCACATTATGCCTGTCTTCGAGGTGCCTGACTACCTTCAGAGTTGAATGCCATGTAGTTTATGTTTTATTTACCTTTATTTAATTACTATTTAACAACTTCTGCTGTTGCAGGCACTGGTGGCATCCAGAGGCCTCCACTTTTTTGCTTTCCTGGCCATTACTGTCCTGTGGGGACTATGTTCCCCACTCAGCACAAGTGTCCAGCTGGTACCTGGAATGACCGCAGTGGACTGGAGTCAGAGCGTGAGTGCCGGCCATGCCCGAAAGGCTGGTACTGTTTAGCAGGAGTAGGCGCTCCCTCTGGGAGATGCAACTCTGGACACTACTGTCCTGAAGGTACTAAAGCTGTGTGAAACATCAGAATGTTCTACCACCTTGAAGAAAAACATGTTAAAGGCATAGGCATAGTTCACCCAAAAATGAAAGTTCTGTCATTAATGACTCACCCTCATGTCATTCCAAACCCGTAAGACCTTTGTTCTTCTTTTGGGAAACAAATTAAGATATTTTTGATGAAATCTGAAATCTTTCTGACCCTGCATAGACAGCAATGCAACTACCACATTCAAGACCCAGAAAGGTAGTAATGACATTATTAAAATAGTTCATGTGACATCAGTGGTTCAACCTTAATTTTATGAAGCTACAAGATGTGCAAAGTAAACAAAAATAATGACTTTATTCAACACTCAACTCTTATTCTCTATCAATGTCTTTGCTACCTTTTTAAGACAATTTAACAGTCAGATTTAAGTCATTTTGCATGTGATATACTGTATGTGTGTTTATCTCTTTAGGTACGTTATATGGCTCACAGCATCCATGCCCTCCAGGCACCTACAGCACAAAGATAGGCAACGGCGGGAAAGAAGACTGTCAGGTCTGTCCAGAGGGCTATTACTGTAAGGAGGGTACATCCAAACCCATTTTCTGTCCACCGTGAGTAACAGTCCCATTTGCTGAAATAACTGAAATAAAACTAGGCAATATTTCAAGGGATTTTACTTTTTCTGTGTCCAGGGCAACATTTCGTCGGATAAAGGGGGGCCGGAGAGCAGAGGATTGTTCTGTGTGTCCTGCCGGCTACTTCTGTCCTCATCCGGCCACAATCAATCCAAAAGTTTGTGGAACAGGAAGTTATTCTGTAAGCCGGACAGCTAAATCTATTCTAATGCATGTTGTCTCACTGTAATAGATGAATACACTATTTCATTTATCTGTCTCGATCTCTTCCGGCTCTCTGTCTTGTTCTTTTCTGTTAGGATGAGGGATCAGTGGAGTGTCAGCCATGTTTGCCAGGTCACTACTGCAGCAATGAGACCACAAGTGAGGAAGCCATGCTCAGAGTAATGGTCTGCCCCCCAGGTTTCCTCTGCTCACAAGGCCTGGATCGAGAACCCCAGCGCTCAGCGGTATTCTGCCCAATAGGCTTTTACTGTCCTGGTGGAAGAGTTGTAAGTATCATTTCAAGGGTCACGAACATCGTTGATCATCGTGTCAGATGATCAATGGCACGAAACATAGCAATTATTTTCTTTTCTATTATTTATGCCCTACTCAGGATCCTAATCCTGTTCCGTGCCCCAAAGGAACCTACAGTCGACAGCCAGGACTACGTGACCCTTCAGACTGCACAAAGTGTCCAGAGGGCAAATACTGCTACACAGAGAATCCCCAGGAAGAGCCCATTATTGAACCAGTATGGCGCCCCTCTAGTTTAACTGTTTGAAACTGTCGGGTGATTATTAATGATAGAAAAATCGATCATTAAATATTCATCCTCAAGTCATTCCAAACACATTTAACTGTATTTTAATGCAGAATACAAAAGAGTTATATAGAAGAATGTCCAAACTGCTCTTTATACAATGTAATGTATGCACTGTAATGAATGCTGACCATGGCTGTGGTCTTTCATTGCATGGAATAGAGCAGATTTTGGGAGAACTTTCTCTGTAACTTGTTTATTTTTTCAATCAGACAGGAAACTGTCCTGATGGATACTTCTGTCCTCCTGGTACCGGACATCCAAACTCATTTCCATGCCAGTCTGGCTTTTTCAGGAATGACTTGTATGGACATGGAGGTGAAGCTTGTGTGGAATGTCCTCCTGGTCACTACTGTCCTACTCTGGCCACACAAACTCCTACAGTCTGTCCACAGGTAAATATGACTAAGAATGTTAGTGTAATTCATTTTTTGAAAGAAATTAATCATTTTATTTAGCATGGACACATTAAAGTGGTAGTTCACCCAAAAATGAAGATTGTGTCATTAATTACTCACCCTCATGTTGTTCCAAACCTGTGAGACCTTCATTCATCTTCGGAACATAAAAGATTTTTGATGAAATCTGAGAGCTTTCTGACCCTGCATAGACAACAATGTAATTACCACATTCAAGGCCCAAAAAGATAGTAAGAACATCGTTAAAATAGTCCATGTGACATCAGCGGTTCAGAATTTTCATTTTTGGGTGAACTATCCTTTTAAATATATTTAAAATAAATGCTGTTTTTTTTTTTTTACTTTCTGTTTATCAAAGAATCCTAAAAAATGTATCACTGTTTCTACAAAAATATAAAGCAGCACAACTGTTTTCAACATTGATTAAAAATAAGAGATGTGACAGTGAAGACTGTAGTATTGGTTATTTACAGAATATTTACTGAAATCGTATTGAAATGTATTAAATTAAGCCTTCTTTAAAAACACCAAACTTTGATCTAATCAAATTTTTTTGTTTGCTTTAAATGTTAGGGTTTCTACTGTACTGAGGGGAGCTCAGCCCCAGAGCCGTGTGAAGAGGGCACGTTTGGATCCAGGCCAGCCCTAAGTGAAGCGTCACAGTGCACCCCATGTAGTGGGGGGAAATACTGCACTGGTTTGGGTAAATCTGAGCCCACAGGGGACTGTGAAGGAGGATTCTATTGTACACAGGGGTCTACGAGTCCTGTAAGATTATTACACATTCTGTCATTAATTACTCACCCTTATGTTGTTCCAAACCCTTAAGCCCTTCGTTCATCTTCAGAACACAAATTTATATATTTTTGATGAAATCCGTGAGCTTTCTGACCCTGCATAGAAAGTACCTTTCTGGACCGTGAACGTGGTAGTTGTGTTGCTGTCTTTGCAGGTTCAGAAAGCAAAAATATCTTAATTTGTGTTGTGAAAATGAACAAAGGTCTTACGGGTTTGGAACGACATGAGGGTGAGTAATGACAGAATTTTCATTTTTGGGTGAACTATCCTTTTAACTTTGCCTTTGATTGTTTGATTTTCAATAATCAAAAACTTTCTTACCTTGACAGGTTCCTCCGGATGGTCATGAAGGGGGTGTGTGTCCTCCTGGCAGTTTCTGCCCATCGGGTTCAGTTCATCCTCAGCCCTGCCCTTCAGGAACCTTCAGTAACAGCACAGGTCTCCAACATGCAGAGCAGTGTGTCCGCTGCCCTCCAGGGTATGACTGCTAAAGCAAAAATAAAAAAATCTGTGCATGTTATAAATAAGCATCCAATTTTAAATCATTTTTAAAACCATTCAAAAAAGAAAACTCTGTCATCATTTACTCACTTTCATGTTGTTCCAAACCTGCATGACTTTCTTTCTTCTTTGAAACATAAAAGAAGATATTTTGAAGAATGCTTGCAACAAAACTGTTTTGGTTACCATTGATTTGACAAAAAGAGACATTTTTCAAAATATTTTTTATGCAGCACAAGAGATAGTCATACAGGTTTGAAACAGTTGAGTAACTGATGGCAGAATTTTTGTCTCTTTAATTTAAAATCTTGAAAATTGAAATTCCATTTTTATTTTTATTTTTTGCTTGTTGTTGCTCTCTCAGTTATTATTGTTTAGGGACAAACTCTACATCCCCTTCTGGTCCATGCTCTGCGGGGTATTACTGCACAGGAGGTTCAGCCACACCAGTCCAACATGAAGCTGAGGAGGGACACTACTCTTTGGAAGGAGCTGTGAGGGCTGAACCATGCCCAATGGGAACTTTTCAACCTGTAAGTCACACCTTCAAAGCAGTTTATTTATTTAATTTTAATAAATTTCAATTTAATTTTCCATTTTACTTCTTTTCCATCAGGGAAGAGGCTACAACTCTTGCATTGAATGCCAATCAGGAAGACTGTGCAACAAAACAGGCCTATCCCAGCAGCCTCTGTGCCCACCTGGACACTTCTGCCCTGCAAGATCCCAAATTGCTCACCCATGTCCCCCTGTAAGTATGAAACTCACAATTTATTATCTATTATACACTACCGTTCAAAAGGCTTTGAAAGAAGTATATTCTGCTCACCAAGAAAGTATTTATTTGATGAAAATTTTAGTTTTAATTAATATTTTTATGATTTAAAATAACAACTTGATATTTTAATAATGTAATTTATTCCTGTGATGACAAAGCTGAATTTTCAGCAGTCTTCAGTGTCACATGATCCTTCAGAAAAGTTTTTACTGTTCCTTTTGATCAATTAAAAAGTCATTTCTGAATAAAAGTATTAATTTCTTTATCAAAACAACTTCATGAATGTTCATTGGATTTCCTCATCTGACCTTCTGTTTTCATATGAAGGGTACATACACAGCAAGTTCAGGGGCGGAGGATCTGGAGCACTGCGGCCCATGTGATGCTGGTCAGTACTGCCACTCTCCTGGACTGACTGCTCCTCAGGGACCCTGTGAGCCTGGTTTTTACTGCACTGGTGGATCTCATGTTGCCGCTCCGGTAACAGCATACTGTCCTTCACACGTGTTGATCAGTGGGATTTAATCCAAACTGAAGGATCTATTATTCAACTAATTTATTCATATATCCTTTTTTTCAGATTAGCTCCAGATATGGTGACATTTGCCCCATGGGTTATTTCTGTCCGGCTGGCACTAGACACCCTCATGAGTACCCCTGTCCTCCTGGAACCTGGAGTAATGCACTGGGGGCTCAGAATGTGTCATCCTGTTGGCTCTGCCCTGCTGGATTCTTCTGCAACAGCTCTGGCCTCACTCAGCCCACTGGAATATGTGCTCCAGGTACAAGTATGCATAATCTTAAATTCCTCCAATTTGACTTTTGTTTTTAAAACTGACCAGAGTTCTCCTTTGTTCTGTGATATAGGGTTTTATTGTGCGAGTGGTGCTAAAACATCCATGCCTGATGATGGGGTAACAGGAAACAGGTGTCCGACACGGTATTACTGTCCACAGGGGTGTACATCCCCGCTGCACTGTCCTGACGGAACACATTCAAACAGCACAGGTATATTTTACATTTACTTTACAGGTATACATTTTCCTGAACCTGAATATCCAAAGTTCTGTCAAACTTAAAGGGTTAGTTCTCCCAAAAATGAAAATGATCCAATTATTTAGTCACCCTCAAGGCATCCTAAGTGTATATGACTTCCTTCTTTCAGACAAATGCATTCAGAGTTATATTGAAAATTGTTCTGGCTCCTCCAAGCTTTATAATGGCAATGGGTGGGTGTTTCTCTTTAACAGTTCAAAACAAGTTCAATAAAATCCATCCATCCATAATAAAAAAAGTGCCTCACATGGCTCCGGGGGGAGAATAAAGGCCTCCTGTAGCAAATCAATGTATTATTGTAAGAAAAATATCCATATGTAAAACATAATAATTACGTTTCTCTAGGTTGCGTTAACAGTTGGATACCGAACATATTTTTCTTACAAAAATGCATCGATTTGCTACATGAGGCCTTTATTCACCCCCCGGAGCCATGTGAGGCACTTTTTATTATGGATGGATGCGCTTTATTGGACTTGTTTTGGACTGTTGAAGAGAAACACCTGCCCATTGCCATTATAAAGCTTAGAGGAGCCAAAACAATTTTTACTTTAACTCCAATTGCATTTGACTGAAAAAAGAAAGTCATATACAGTTAGGATGGTGAGTAAATAATAGGCTAAATTTCATTTTTAGGTGAACTAACCTTTTAAAGTGCCCCTATTATGCAGTTTTTAAGGTTCCTAATATTGTATTAGGAGTCTCCTACAATAGTTTGCATGCATGCAAGGTCAAAAACGCTTTAGTTTTCTCAAAATAAGCATTTTATATCAACTCATTTTCCAGCGATTCTCAAACAATTCTTTCAACGCAGTTCAAAGATTCAGTCTCTCTAAACCCCTCCTTTCCATGATGAGCCTACTCTGCTCTGCATATCCTTGATGACCTTGTAAACAGTAACATCATGCTCATTATGAACGGTCATGTGAAATGTGTTTTCCGTTGTGTAGTATGGGCGGAGATCATTTCTGAAACGCAGTATAAACCCATTGTAGACAAGGAACGCTGTTTTAAAACTAAAACACACTAGTGTAAACAGGGCCTAAAAAGTTTGCGCTTGTCAAAGTACTGGTGTTTGCGCCATTACTTAAAGGGATAGTTCACCCAAAAATGAAAATTTGATGTTTATCTGCTTACCCCCAATGCATCCAAGATGTAGGTTACTTTGTTTCCTCAGAAAAACACAAACGAAGATTTTTAACGAAAACCGGTGCAGTCTGCCAGCCTTATCATTGACCTGGATGGGCACCAGACCTTTAAAAGTAAACAAAAACATGCACAGACAAATCCAAATTACACCCCGCGGCTCGTGACGATACATTGATGTCTTAAGACACGAAACGATCGGTTTTTGTGAGAAACTGAACAGTATTTATATCATTTTTTACCTTTGATACACAGCCACGTCCATCTGTCTTGTGCATCAGTCACGTCACATTAGCACGCGCTCTAGCGTAGAATACGCAAACGTCGTAAGGGGAAATCGGTGAAAAGTCCCGGATGAGTTTGCGCAAACTAACGTAATCTTTTAGCTTTAAAACGGTTTAAACAATCAGGATACGCGCAAGTAATTACCATTTTGAATAGCCGCTATACACACAATCTCTGTGCACTGTGTAAACAATGAGTGTCGTATACAGGCGACAGATCGCTTCCGGCGTTTGCGTATTCTACGCTAGAGCGCGTGCTCATTTGACGTGACTGATGCCAAACTCGTGCACATGACAGATGGATGTGGCTGTGTATCAAAGGTAAAAAATGATATAAATACTGTTCAGTTTCTCACAAAAACCGATCGTTTCGTGTCTTAGGATATCAATGTATCATCACGAGCCGCGGGGTGTAATTTGGATTTGTCTGTGCATGTTTTTGTTTACTTTTAAAGGTCTGGTGCCCATCCAGGTCAATGATAAGGCTGGCAGACTGCACCGGTTTTCGTTAAAAATCTTCGTTTGTGTTTTTCTGAGGAAACAAAGTAACCTACATCTTGGATGCATTGGGGGTAAGCAGATAAACATCAAATTTTCATTTTTGGGTGAACTATCCCTTTAACGCCCCCAAAAAAGCATGTCTTAAAGCAGGTGGAAATGTTCACTGCTCTTGGTAGATTTGCACTGGTCATTATGGAAATTATCTGGCTATATCTGTGTTCTTTAATGTGCGCATTGTTAGTAAATCACACACAGAATTTTCCCCTCCCATCGGTGCTTTAACACTAATTTTCCCTGTTTAGTAAATCTGGCCCATTGTGTTCGAAAATATAATCATCACCAGTGTGGTGCATACTTTTCATACTTAGTATAAATAGGCAAATTGTGATTCATATTATTATTTATAATTACATTTGTCAAAAACAACTTTTTGCGTCTTGTCTGTTTTTTGCCTTCAGCTCGTACAAGTCAAGTCATTCAAAATGTCGACTCAAAGCATAACAAAGTAAGTTGTGATCATTGTATTGTTAATGTGTGTGAATGCAGGTGCTGCAGAATGCAGTGACTGTCCCACTGGATGGCTGTGTCTGGAGGGAGAGGAGCTCCAGTTGTGTCCAGAGGGACATTACTGCCTGGGGGGCACAGTGGAGGACATCCTCCCCTGCCCTCCAGGCACATACAGCCCCAAAGCAGGACAAAGCCAAGTAGAGCAGTGTTTACTGTGCTCAGCTGGTGAGAGCAGTGCCCCTGCTTTACTTACACCTTTGGCAGTTTTAATAGCATTGGTGTAGTTTTATGTTCATCATACACACCTATCATTTTAAGGAATGTACTGTGAAGACTGGGGACTGGTTGAACCTACTGGTCCCTGCCAGGCTGGGTATTTTTGCCTCGCAGGTATGTCTGATTACACTGATGATTATCGTCTTTATTCACTTGATTTGAATTATGGCGTCTAAGCAGATATGGTTCATGTGACTTTTGCAGGCATAAACTTCAAGAATCCTGATGCAAATATTAGCACAGGGGTGGGTGGGCCGTGTCCCGTAGGTCATTACTGTCCTGAGGGCACCAGCCTTCCTTTACCCTGCCCGCTTGGCACTTTTTCAAACAGGTACAGTACCTCACAGGGCCAAATGGTCCTACCAAACCAAGATGAGTGAGCGAAACAATGAACAGATTTATTTTTTGTTTTTGTAGTATGTACGTTACTGAGAACACTGGGTGTTCTCTGTGTCCTGCTGGGCAATTCTGCGGTTCAGTGGGCTTGAGTAGACCATCTGGACTATGCAGAGAGGGGTTCTTCTGTCCTGCTGGAGCATCGTCATCCACAGGTGGGACCATTCAACCTTGTCTATTAACTTGATGGCATCGTTAGCTGATTGTCTATTTGTATTCCATTATTGATTGTGGCGTTTGGTTTGTACAGGTTCTGATTCTGAAGGTGGTCTTTGTCCTCAAGCACACTTCTGCCCCACTGGCAGTGCCGTGCCTGTTCCCTGCCCTGCGGGCACCTATACCAACCTGACAGGACAGATTAAGTGCAGTCCCTGCCATGCTGGATACTATTGCCCAGAGAGTACCAACAAATACACTCTGTACCCCTGTCCTCCTGGATTCTACTGTCCTGATGGTAAGAGACCGAATCAAATATGGAAAAAAATAGTGCATACAAAGCAAGAAAATAATATTCTAATGAGTATCACTAAAAAATATATACATGTTCTTGTTAAAACAAGATAAATTCACCAAAAAAGTGACATTTTTAGGATAAAAATATAGTTGCACAATATATTGGTGTTTTATTGGTACCATAAAGGTTCTTTGTTTTAATTAGTATATATATACTGGACTATTATATTGCCAAAATATTGTTTATCTACTATCATTTAGAAGTTTTGGTGTCAGTAAGAATTTTTTTTAAAGAAATTAATACATTAATTTAGCAAGGATGCATTAAATTGATCAAAAGTGGCAGTAAAGACATTTACATTATAACAAAAAAATTCTGTTTCAAAATGACAAATAAACTCTTAAATTATTTTGAACTTATTTATTCATCAAGTAATCAGTTCCCACAAAAATATTAAGCAGCATAACTGTTTGATTGATTGGTCTTAGCTGGTTTAAGCTGGAAGTAGCTGGTTTTAGGTGGTCTCCCAGCCTGGTCTTCCAGCCTGACCAGCTAAGGAAGTGGCCAAAACCCCTGTAAAACCAGCCTGCTGACTAGCTAAAACCAACCAGGCTGGTTTTAGCTGTTTTTTTCAGCAGGGAAACATTTAGATAGATTAGACAGATGTTTATAACATCTTGTTAGCATAATTAGTATATTGTTAGCATGTTTTAGCATTATCAGCACGTTGCTAGCATGTTTCTGACATGATTAACATGTTGCTAGCCTGTTTTTAACATGGTTAACATGTTGCTGGCATGTTTTGGCAGGTTGTTAACGTGTTATTAGCACAATTAGCACGTTAGCACGTTTCTACCATAATTAGCATGTTGCTAGCATTTTATAGCATAATTAGCATGTTGCTAGCATGTTTTAGAATGATTAGCTTGTTGTCAGCATGTTACTGCCACATTTATAGCATGATTAGACTGTTACTAGGATCTTTTAGCAAGATGAACATGTTGCTAACATTTTTTAACATGTTGTAGCATGATTGGCATGTTGATGACACATTGCTAGCTTGATTAGCATGTTACTAGCATGTTTTTAGAGGATTATCATGTAGCTAGTACATTGTTGCCATGATTTGTTTGTTTTAACATGTTTTGACGACTAGATATTATCATGTTTGTAGAATGTTTTACCATGATTAGCATGTTGTTGACACATTGCTAACATGAATAGCATGTAGCTAGCACGTTGCTACCGTGATTAGCTTTTTGCTAACATGTTTTAACATGATTACCATGTTGTTACCATGTTGATAGCATGTTTTTAGCATTATTAGCATGTAGCTAGCACATCGATACCATGATTAGTTTGTTGCTAACATGTTTTAACATGATTAGATGTTATGTTGTAGTTTCTAGGCTGTTTTTAGCATGATTAACATGTTGTTGACACATTGTCAGCATGACATGTTTTAGCAAGATTTAGCAAGTTGCTTTTCTAGTGATAGACAGCTTAAATACTGTATTAGTCCTACTGTGCAAAAGTTTTGACCCCCTCAATGAAAGTCTAAGAAATCGTCTGTTTAACGAAAATTTGTCTAAATAGTATACATTATAATGTCAACAATAACATGAAAATAATTCTTGGCTTATCAATATTGGGCAGAATTTTAATATCAGTCAATCTTCTATTAAAGATGTTAAGACTTATTATCAGAGAATATATACATGTATTAAAGTGTATTTTGTGTTGTGGTACTGGAAGAATTTTTGTACTTATGCTAAAAAAATCTGCTAGTGGCACCAGACAAAGTTAAATTGTCATATTTTTTTTATCTCAGTAAAATGCACAGCTAAACTTTGTTTACAGGAACAAAGCATGCCACCCAGTTCCCCTGCCCACGTGGCTATTACAACCCCGAGCCAATGACCCACAGTCTGGACAGCTGCCTGCCCTGTCCTCCAGGCCACTACTGTGAGAAAGAGCGCCTGTCCGCTGTGTCTGGGAAATGTAAAGCTGGTCAGTGCATCAGTAAAATAATCAATATTTCAATGAAATATTCACCTCAATTTGAGTTTCAACCAATGAAATCATCTCACAGGATGGTTCTGTGTATCTGCTGCCTGGAATGCTCAGCCCTTTGACCTGGACAACTACACTAATGCTAACTGCCTCTGCCCTGCTTCCTCCACCGGGGGCAGATGCCAAGAGGGGTTTTACTGTCCAGCTGGGACCTCAGAGCCTCTATCTTGCCCTCCAGGAGCTTTCTGCAATGCAACCGGTACGTAATCACCTAATGCTAAACTACAAATTTCCAAAACGGTCTGTTTATACCTGACCTTCTGAAACAGGTCTAGCCCTGCCGAGTGGACCGTGCTCTCCTGGTTATTACTGCATGAAGGAAGCCACTTCATCCAGGCCTACAGATGGCATCACAGGCAACATCTGCCCTCCAGGAACTTACTGTGGTAATTACTGGGTCATTCAGATGTAGCTGATTTAAAACCAGCCTGAATTAGTTATGAATATCTATCGTTTTCCCCAGACGAGGGCTACAGTGCACCACAGCTATGTCCTGCGGGGACTTTCTCTCCAGCAGCGGGCCTTGTGAGCAAGGACAAGTGTTTGCCCTGTAGAACGGGTTACTACTGCGCTACCCCAGGTCTTCAGGCTCCTACTGCCCCCTGCAGGGAGGGTGAGAACTATCACTGTGCAAAAACCAGACTAGTAAAGCATTTAAACAGTTTCGACATCTTGCCCTTGTCCTTTTTTGGTAGGTTACTGGTGCCCAGCTGGTCAGACAGATGACCTAGCTCTGCCATGTCTGGTCGGTCATTACTGTCCCCCAGGAAGCCCTGTCCCAATTCTTTGTCCCACTGGGACATATCAGGACAAGCAGAAGCAGGCAAACTGTACAATCTGTGAATCAGGCAAGCTGCAGTCATCTAAGGCAAACTGTGTGACACACTCCCACATTTCTATTTCTGAAATACTGAAGCTTGTATCCTATTTTTTATGTTTCTCCTACACCAGGTTTTTATTGCGATGAGACATTTGGGGCTGCAAATATGTCTGTCCTGCAGCCTTGTCCGAAGGGACATTACTGTCCTAAAGGAACAGGCTATGCCAAACAATTTCCCTGCCCCGCTGGCACCTATAACCCCCGTGAGATCACGGACAGCCAAAACGACTGTCTTTTGTGTCCGTCCGGACATTACTGTCCAGATGTTGGACTTGAGGAACCTGCAGGTGAGACTGATGACATTTCAATAAAAAGTCTGAATTGTGATTTTATCGCACATGCCCTATATTTTTGCTTTATAAGCCCTGTGTTCGTATGATTGTTCGTAGGACTGTGTTTGGCTGGTTTCTGGTGTAGAGAGGGCTCCCATTCACCCAGTCCTATAGATGGTCCAAAAGGGGCCTTATGTCCAGTTGGTCACTATTGTCTGAAAGGTATTTCAGTAGCCTTTATCAGGCCTGTCTTACAAGATGTTTTGTAATAAGGATGAGAAAGTCTACTAATAGGCATGTACTGCTATTAAAATTATGGCTGATAAAGATAAGCAGATTTCATAATTTTGTGCATATTTACAAGTTTGATTATATCATTCATTTTAATTTAAAGTATTATATAGAATTATTATATAGAATATATTAATAAATATAAAATGTTTATTTATATATTTTTACTTAAAAAAATATGTATATATATTTGTTTATTTTTTATAACATTACATATTAATTATACAATTATACAATTATTAATATACAATATTTATATAAATATAATTTATCTATATAGATATATGTTGTTATTTATATATATACAATATATATATATAAATATGCGGTATATATATTTTTTATGATTATGATTTGTATATTATATATTATGATTTATATATTAATTTATATAGAATTATTATACAAATATATAAGTAAGTCAATTTGAAATAAAATTATATATTTAGTTATATTTATTTTTCTAAAATATATATTAATTCAGATATGGATTCTGAAATGTATTATTTTTTGTATTAATTCAGATTCTGTCTATGTATCTCTCCGTCTATCTATCTATGATATATATAATTTTTATTGTAGATTTTATATTTTTTATTTTTTATTTAATTGTTATAAAATTGTATATTAATTCATAAATAATTATTATAAAGAATATATAAATATGTATATATATTATTTTCATAAAATATATATAATTGTTCACATAGAATTATTTTTCAGAATAAATAAATAAATATAGTTTATATATTTGTATTTCAACAAAACTATCATATGTTATATAAATGTGTATATATAATAAAATTTTTATAAAATGTATAATAATAATTCACATAGAATTATGTAGAATATATAAATAAATACATTTACAATATTTATATATTTGCTTTTCAAAAAAATCTATTTATCGTGTGTGTATATATATATATATATATGTATATATATATATATATATATATATATATATATATATATATATATATATTGTTCTGATGTAATACTTCTGATTTGATTTAATTCATAACAGTGTTTTGAAGGTCTCTGTCTGTTACTGTAGGCACTACCAGTCCTGTACCCTGCCCATTGGGAACGCTGTCTAACAGTACAGGATTACGGAGTGCTGAAGAGTGCCAGTCGTGCCCTGGAGGGTTTTACTGTGCCTCTACTGGTTTGACTGAACCCAGTGGACTCTGCTCTGAGGGGTATGAGCCAAGACAAGTAATACATGCATTGTATCCGCAATACAGATGCTTAGATGCTTAGTTTAACTAATGGCAACATATGTCCCCAAAAGGTTTTATTGTGCTGAGAAAGCTGAGACTCCCACCCCTATAGATGGGGTCTCCGGTCACACCTGCCCAGAAGGTCATTACTGTCCTCCAGGAACCACTCGCCCGGTGCCATGTGATCCTGGGACTTTTGTAACCGTCACTCAAGCCTCTCAGTGTTGGCCCTGCACAGCTGGCTGGTACTGTGTGGATGGAGCCCGACTACTGTGCCCAGCTGGTTGGTGCTTTGGTCTCTCGTTGGCTATGTTTGGAATGGAGTACTAGTGTACTGCTTACTGGATTCTGCGCTGTAATAACAGCCTACAGTTTTTTTTTTTTTTTAAAGTATGTGAAACAGTATGCATTATGCAACTGTTTGTGTTTTAAAAAGTAGTGTGCTACATTGTCACATGACATCAACCCACTGCATATTTAAAAGGATAGTTGACCCAAAAATGAAAATTCTGTTATTAATTCCTTACCCTCATATCATTCCAAACTCGTAAGGATATAACTATTTGAAAATCTAGAATCTGAGGGTGCAAAAAAATTTAAATAGAGAAAATCGCCTTTAAAGTTGTCCAAATGAAGTGCTTAGCAATGCAAATTACTAATCACAAATTAAGTTTTAATATATTTATGGCAGGAAATTTACTAAAAATCTTCATGGAACACAGCATTTACTTAATATCTTAATGATTTTTGGCATAAAAGAAAAATCAATCATTTTGACTCATACAATGTGTTTTTGGCTATTGCTACAAATGTACCCGTGCTACTTAAGACTGGTTTTGTGGTCCAGGGTCTCATATTATGATACTAGAATACTGATGAAAGTAGTGTGAATTAATTACAACCTAAGCATATGGCAGGTTCAAGAAACTCAATTAAATTGCAAACAGCACCACTCAGTGGAGAGACACATTACATAAACATGCCGCCTGATTTCACCCAAATCCAGCAGTCATATTGAGGCTGTTATCTGTCTGTCCCTTAGGTTTCTATTGTCCTGAAGGCACAGGGCATGACTGGAGGCCTTGTCCAGCAGGGACATACAGTCCTGACTCTGGTTTGAGCGTCCTCTCTGAGTGTAGGGAATGTGACGGAGGACATTACTGCTCTCTTCAGAACTCCACCTCTGTCACAGGAAAATGCTCTGAGGGATATTACTGCACACATGGGAACATCTCACCTCAACCTCACACACAATCTACAGGTAACTGTAGCTTGGTTTCCGTTGACAGGATTTTCTGAGAATTTTGGAGATAGAATTTAAGATATTTTTATTTATTTTATTTGTATTATTTATTTTATATATATATATATATATATATTAGGGATGTAACAATATCAAAATTTCACGATACGATAATATCGCAATATGAGGTCCACAATTCAATATTTATTGTGATATAAAAAGAAGATAAAGCATTGAAAAAAATTACTATTTTATAAAAAAAAGTTTTACATTTAAATTATTCTTTCTAATGCACTTTTTGAATTCAGAATTAAGAGCTCCAACACATGTTCTTAATGAAGAAAACTTCAGTGAATTGACTTGTACCTGAACTTTACAAAGGGACTCAACCTTCTTTTTAGTTGTGCTATACTGTCTCAATCTAAATTACATTCACACTGGTGTTTTAGGAAGCCAAACAAATTAGAAAATTATAATAATAATAATAATAACAACAATGACAGTAATATACATACATTGTAAAGCAACTGCACTGTAATGAAAATAAATATTTAATAGGTATATTATTTTTGCTTTATACTACAGTAGGAAAATGACAACACTTCTTTCCAAATTTCTACTCTTGAAAGAAATATTTTGAATTTGGACAGCAGTAACGTTATCCATTTAAACTGCTAGCTTTCAGCAATTCATACTGCACTTTTAAGCTTTTAATTTGATGGAAATGGCAGGACAGCTTTTATTTTGAAGGAAAACTCCAGCTTCACTGAAAACAGGCTTACAAAAACGCATTTCATTACAAATTTTGTGAAATGCTGTAATTATGTTCCATGAAAATAAAGCTTAACTGGTGGCCTTTCTGTTTCCAAACGCATGCTAAACTCACAGCACATGCAATAAACGGGTTCACTGCATTCATTCACAGTGAACTGAGCCGTTCTGAGGCTTGGAAAACACCGGATCATGAGCTGATCACCTGATCAATGTGCACACTTTGCTTTGAAAAGCTAGCAATATGGCTTTGATTTAAGCCATATTGTACTTTCGGTTTTAGTTCGTTGACAGATACTGTGCCAAAGCATAATGGCCCAAAACACAACTTTAAAGACCTTTGTTAAAATAAGAAATTCAAATGTATATAAAAAACTACACTTTTTGCACAGAAGACCTATCTATTTCATATCGTCATGCGACCACGATAATATCCAGAAAGTTTTGCTATTGCGATATCACAATATATATATAATTTATGAATGTATATTTTTTTTTTCCAAAAAGGAGGGGGACCTTGTCCTGCAGGACACTTTTGCCCACAAGGCACTACTCAGCCTCAGCCTTGTCCAGAAGGCACTTTCAGTAACAAAACCAAGCTAGTCAAAGTGGTAAGAATTTCTCTATTTATATTAAAAGTGCAAGGACATAAAATCACAAAAGTGCAATTGCCAGCAGTCACTTCTGTAAAGGCCATGGATACCATTTTCTTACAGGAAGATTGTTTGTCATGTCCTGCTGGCCATTATTGTGACATATCTGGGCTGACTTTGCCCAGTGGAGAATGCTGGGAAGGTTTTTACTGCAAACAGGGAGCCATACTCCCCAACAGCCCAATCAACGATCAGAGAGGAGGACCGTGTCCGACAGGTAATTGACAGATTCCCCAATTCAACACAGATTAAAAACACCCACCTTCCCCTCAAACCGGCCTACCTCATCCTGTTTTCCGCTCCCGCGTAGGTTATTTTTGCTCTAGAGGCTCAGGCGCTCCTCAAGCCTGTCCAGAAGGATCCATCAGCAGTAGAGAGAGACAGGCCAGCTGCAGCTTGTGTCCCCAGGGGTAGATAAACTTATACACACGCAAGAATGTTTTAACATTTAAAGGTGAAGTGTATCATTTTTTTAATTGTTAAATTCTTTCTGCTATCACCGGTTGTGCTGAAACAGCTAGAAATACAACATTAACAGTTCAGGTCAAAAGTTTACATACACCTTTCAGAATTTGCAAAATGTTAATTATTTTACTGAAGAGGGATTGTACAAAATGCATGTTATTTTTTATTTAGTACTGACCTGAATAAGATATTTTTCACATAAAATACGTTTACATATATTCCACAAAAGAAAATAATAGTTGAATTTATAAAAATGACCCCGTTCAAAAGTTTACATACACTTCTAAATACAGTGTTGTTGAATGATCCACAGCTGTGTTTTTTTTTTTTTATTGCTTAGTGATAGTTGTTCATGAGTCCCTTATTTGTCCTAAACTGCCCGCTGTTCTTCCAAAAAATCCTTCAGGTCCCACAAATTCTTTGGTTTTTCAGCATTTTTGTGTATTTGACCCCTTTCCAACATTGTATGATTTTGAGATCCATCTTTTCACACTGAGGGCAACTGAGGGACTCATATGCAACTATTACAGAAAGTTCAAATGCTCATTGATGCTTCAGAAGGAAACACAATGCATTAAGAGCCAGCAAAACTTTTTGAATTTGGAGATCAGGGTCAATTTAACTTTTATCTTCTGGAAAACATGTAAGTGTCTTCTGTAGCTTCTGAAGGGCAGTACTAAATGAAAAAAAAAAAAAAAATGATATTTAGGCAAAATAAGAAAAATGTACAAATCTTTATTCTGTTCAAAAGTTTACACCCCCAGTCCTTAATGCATAGTGTTTTCTTTTCAAGCATCAGTCAGCATTTTGAGCGTCCCTTAGTTGTCCTCAGTGTAATCTCAAAATCATACAGTCATTGTTGGAAAGGGATCAAATACACAAAAATACTGAAAAAAACTGAATTTGTGGGACCTGAAGGATTTTTCCAAAGAACAGCGGGCAGTTGAACTGTTCAGGACAAACAAGGGACTCATGAACAACTATCACTAAACAAAAAAAAATACACAGCTGTGGATCAGTTTCAGCATAGTGCCACCTAGTGGTCTGGAGATATGAAAAATGACAAAATGGATTTAAGGCTGTTTTTCTCCAATTCTTTGGCATACTGGCACCAAATTCTGTGTCGTTCATCATCACCCCTAGTTAACCACACCACATTAATTTGGGACCAGTGCCACCTATTAGTCAAAATTGGTAAGTCATTAAATAATATTTGTAGTAATTTTGTTTATGATTTTTCAGCCCTTTTAGGTAAAATCATCTTAAAATGTCTATAATTGCTCAAAACACTTGAACCCTGGCAACTGCTGCTTGCAGCTATATATTATTTTACTTCAAATCAAAGTTTGTAACGTTGTGATTCATCTCATAGCTGGTTGATTTGGTTCCTGGCTTTTTAACAAGGACCATTTAAAAAAACCTACAGGAAAAAGGAAAAAAAGTGGGTGGGAACTGTTGCACATTTGGGGAGTGGTGCTATCTTATCAATCACCCGATAGCAGATAATGGAAAACCTATTACTAACCTATTACTAATTTTGCATTCTGTTAGATGGCGCTAGTGGCACAAAAAATGATATACTTCACCATCCAATCATCCACTGTACAGTAAAAAATGATTAATATCACATCACTAACATTAACTTACTACTACTTTTCAGTTACTACTGTCCTTCCAATGGTTCCTCCTCTGAGGGCATTGAATGCCCAGTGGGCCATTATTGCCCTACGGGCACCCATCGACAATATCAGCACCCCTGTCCAGCAGGGACTATTAATCCCCACACAAGGATGACCAGCCGTGAAGACTGTTTATCCTGCCCTCCAGGTACCATTTCTACAAGCTACTGAACTCCTATCAAGTCGTTTCTCAGTGTTACGCATCTCTTATTCTCAGAGGGTGATGCTGCCCTATTTCTTCGAACCATTTGAGTCAAACCATTTTCAGTCACAGCCCCTTGTGCTTTCAGCATCTGTCAAAACTCGAAATGTCCCACAAACTTTCCACTTTGCAGGTTTCTTCTGTGAGTCTCCTGGACGGAATGCTGTGTCTGGTCCGTGTGCAGCTGGACACTTTTGTCTCTCAGGAGCCGTGTCCCCCACACCTGTAGATGGAGGAACAGGAGGAAGATGCCCTCCAGGACACTACTGTCCCATAGGGTCCTCTTCCCCCGAGCCTTGCCCAGCAGGCCACTACAGCAACAGCAGCAGGAACACTAAGCTGTCTGACTGTATGCCCTGCTCTCCAGGTCAGTGCTGCTCTTATGGAGACTTTAGACCTCAGATTTGTTCTCTACTGATTTGTGGACATTTTCTTTGTAGGATTTGCTTGTTCCAGTAGGGGGCTCTCCTCACCTTCTCATGTGTGCCAGATGGGCTACTACTGCCCACAGGGGCAAAACTCAAGCCAGCCTGCCCACTTCCTCTGCTCACCTGGGCATATGTGTCCACCTGGCAGCCCTGCCCAGATTCCCTGTCCACTTGGGATGTACCAGAACCTTCAGGGGCAGGTCAGTTCTAAATAATTTTCACTTGTGAATTTATTGTTAACTTAAATTAAAACTATTAAAAATATGAAAATATATAAAAAACGTAAAAAAAAATGTACCTTGGCAACTAACTGAAATAAAATAAGTTGACGTTGAAATACTAATATTACTACAACTGAAATTGAAATAAAAATAAATTAAAGCTAAATGGAAAAAATAATACAAGTGACAAAGGCAAATGAAAAAAAAAGCTAATGTAAAATATTAATAAATACTATAATAGATCATAAATAATGTTAAAGCACTTATTTCTAGCACTTATCAAATGAGAATTTTGTGGTTAAAATTATATTTATGGAGATTATATTTTGAGCAAAAAAAAAAAAAGAAGAACAAAACCATAAATACCATTGTACATAGTACACATACACACAATTTAATAATAGTTTTGGCCTAATTTGGAAAAACTACAGCTTAATTGGAAATTATGCACAATTAAAATATTAATATTACAAGTAATATTTACCTTGATCATGATCTTTACTGTAACCTTTCTTCTTGGTAATCAAGTAAACAAGATGTAGTGTTTAAAAAAATGCTATAAATAATTATTACTCAATAAATAAATTAAAACTGTTAATAATTATTTCACTTTTCACTTTAGTTTTAAAAATAAAAATAAATAAATTAAAGCTAAATGAGGAAAAATGCAAATGACAAAAGCAATTAAAAATTATTAATACTTAAATTAAAATTAAAATATAAACAGAAAAGCTCATTCAAAATATTAATAAATATTATAATAATATATTAATTACACTAAAATAACACTTATTTCTAGCTCATCTCAAATGAGCATTCTTTGGTAAAACAGTGTATTTTCTACCATGTTATATATGCAAATAGATGCGCTTAAATAATTTTTGCATAAAAAACAGCTTCATTGGAAATTATGTACAATTAAAATATTCATATTACAAGTAATATTTACCTTGATTTTTCTTTGCTCAACAAGTCTCATATTTTCACTTTACCTCTTGGCAAACAAGTAAATAAGTTCTTGATAATAAAAAAATTATATTATTTACAATTATTTAACATTATTTACTTTTTTGAGGTACAGCTGTAATGAAAAATTGCTATAAAATCATTTTCACACAATAAATATAAAAATAGACAATGATAATTTCACTTTGTTGAAATTAAAGTTGTTTTAAAATGTAATAATTAATATTATTATGATGGAATTTCATAATTTTAAATCAAAACTGTGAGTCTGGCGCAAGTAAAACTAAATTCTATACATAAAAGTAGCAAAAAATAAGGGATGACGGTAAAAAGTGGTAAAAAGTTTGAATTTTATTTTCATAAAGAAAAAAATCAACCTCTTGGACATAAATGATGTTAAAGGGATGCCTAAGTATGTAAAAAACCCTATAAAAGCTTAAAGATAAATGCTGTATCTACTTTATATCCATAGGGAAATTGTTCTGTGTGTCCGGCTGGATATTTTTGTGCTGGTTCAGACACAGTAACAGGTGGAACTTCTATACCTGTGCCCTGTCCTAAGGGATATTACTGCCCTCCAGGTACTGGCAAAATTACTGTGAGTGCAAGATGAGGACACTTGAACCCTCTTTTTACTCTATACCTTGCATTTAAACAGGCTCAGCATCTGGAGTGAGCTTCCCCTGCCCTGTGGGCACTTTTAATGGTCAGTTAGGCCTGTCTAGCGAGCATCAGTGTATCTCCTGCCCCCCTGGTAAATACTGCAGCTCCTCTGGCCTAGACACCCCTACAGGCAACTGTTCTCCAGGGTGAGTGGGCTTATTAGCCAGCTCAGCTCTTGTGATGTCCCCTCAAATGTCCTGTTGAATAATATAGGCCTGTTTTCTCATGCTAATCTCTCGGATTTTGCAGTTACGTGTGCAATCAGGGTGCTTCGCTCTCAGAGCCAGTTGGAGATTCCACGGGAGGCAGATGCACAGCTGGCTTCTACTGCCCAGCGGGTGCCAGCCATATGGAGCCCTGTCCTCTGGGCACATTTGGTTCATTAGAAGGTCTTATTCAAGCATATGTAGCATAGTTGTGCTGTTAAATATGGATGAATGATACAAACATTGTGGGTGTTTGAATAGGAGCGGCATCTGTAGAGATGTGTCAGTCGTGCACACCAGGACTGTACTGTGCACAACCTGGACTAAATTCACCCTCTGGGCCATGTAGTCCGGGGTACTACTGTATTCAAGGATCGCACACCCCTACGCCTCAGTACTACAATAGCACAGGTCTTTTTCTCCACTTACCTTGGTGTTTGATAATGGTAATGAGTGTAAGCGTTGTAACAGTAATGAATATATATATTTTTTTTAGATTGTGAAGATCCTGGGGCTCATACATTGGAGGATGTCTATTCTCAGATTGAGTTCATTGGGGATGTTTGTCCTCCAGGGCACTACTGCCCAGTTGGCAGTGCACGACCAGAACCTTGCCCACCAGGTAGAGTTTAAAATAAATATTTACGGCAAAATTAAAACATAACTTACTAACACTCATGTCGTTTCAAACCTGCATGGTTATCTTTCTTTTATAAGACAAAAAGGAGATGTTTAGCACATTGTTGACACTGCTATTTTCCATACCATATTGTATAAATATAGAGGGTTTTTTGAGCTTCTTAATGGATTTTCAGTGAAAAATGACATCAATTTTGCTCTGTTCCTCACACAAAGCTACTGTCTGATATGGTATCAGAGGATTTGGAATATAACACACTACTACTAGTTTTATTATGCTTTTTTTGTCCTTTTTGGAGCTACTGTTTTAAAGTTTGAGGTCAGTAAGATTATTTTTAAGGAAATTAATCATTTTATTCAGCAAGGATGCATTAAATAGATAAAAAAATGTCAGTAAACCCTACTGAAAAAACTGCATGTGTTGGTTTGGTATGTTTTGAAGCATTGTAGCTGGTTTAAGCTGGTCCATGGAGCTCACGACCAACTAAGGACCACCTTAAACATGCTACCATGCTTTCAAAACATAACTAGACAGTGTTTGCTGTTTTTTTTTTTAAGAAGGAAGAAATGTATAATGTTACAAAACATATCTGTTTCAAATAAATGCTGTTCTTTCTTTCTGTTCATAAAGAATCCTGAAAAAACGTCTCGGGTTACGTATGTAACCTAGTTCCCTGAGGGAACGAGACGCCGCGTCTAGAAACGCTATGGGGAACGCCATTGGCGGGCCGCACTCTGAATCATGTCTTACAACCAATGAAATGACGGGAGTGACGTCACCGGCGCGATGACGTCATCGACCAGGAAGTATAAAGCACGTGCGTTTGACGCCCGCGGCAGCTCTTTAGGAATGAAGCGAGCGCCGCAGGGTGCGGGAATTATGGTTCGAGACGCGGCGTCTCGTTCCCTCAGGGAACTAGGTTACATACGTAACCCGAGACGTTCCCTTCCGGGAACTCGAGCCGCGTCTAGAAACGCTATGGGGAACGAGACTACCAACGCCCCCATAATTTCCAAAGCCTGCGCTGTGTCTTTGAGCAGGATGGAAGAAAAAGAGCCCTTGTCTAGCCTTCCGCGGACAAAGAGGCCCTATAGTCCTCGGCCCTCGGGCACACGAGGAAAGGTAGTCTTCCTCTGTCTGGTCGCCAGCCAGAGCGAGAGGTACTCGGCGGCCCTCAGGCACACGCAGAGTCTTAGTCCGTTGTCTGGGAACAGCCAGCACAAGAGGGACTGAAATGACCACTGTCTGTACGGACAAGTGGGAGAGATCCTCGGTCCTCGGACCCACGAGGATAGTAAGATCGACCTCAGGAGTATTCCTCGGCCCTCGGGCTCACGAGGAAAGGGTAGTCCTTTGTCTGGGGTTCTGCCAGAACAAGAGGGACCCAAGGCTCGGCCTGGTGCTCTGCCAGGACGCGAGAAGATAAGCCTTTGTCTAGCCTTATGCGGACAACAGGACACTGCAGTCCCCGGCCCTCGGGCACACGGGGAGGACAGTATGGGCCTCTGCCTGGTAGCCAGCCAGTGCAGGAGGCACTCCTCGGCCTTGTTTGAAGGCAGACGAGGAGTCTTAGTCCTTGGTCTGGGAAAATGCCAGAAACCAGAGGGACCGAATTACACCCGGTCTGGTAGATGCCAGAACGCGAGGAAGATAAACCATTGTCTAGTATTCTACGGACAAGATGGTGAAAGGATCCTCGGCCCTCAGGCTCACGAGGATAGGGTTCTCGACCTTTGCTTGCAAAGGGAGAAGTGGACCTCAGCCAGGTGGTCCGCCTCTGTCTGATCGCCAGCCAGAACGAGAGGTACTCCTTGGCCCTCGGGCTCACGAGGAGAGGGTAGTCCTTTGTCTGGGGTTCTGCCAGAGCAAGAGGGACTCAAGGCTCGGCCTGGTACTCCGCCAGGACGCGAGAAGATAAGCCTTTGTCTAGCTTTATGCGGACAACAGGACACTGCAATCCCCGGCCCTCGGGCTCACGGGGAGGACAGTATGGGCCTCTGCCTGGTAGCCAATCAGTGCAGGAGGCACTCCTCGGCCTTATTTGAAGGCAGACGAGGAGTCTTAGTCCGTGGTCTGGAGAAAGCCAGAAACCAGAGGGACCGAATTACACCCGGTCTGGGAAATTTGCCAGTACGCGAGGGAAATGGACCATTGTCTAGCATTCCGCGGACAAGAGGGTTGTATGATCCTCGGCTCTCGAGCACACGAGGATATGAGCAGACCTTCTACTCGGCTTACATCCTAATTTGAAAGACCGTAAGCGCTAGAGAGATACTCCTCGGCCCTCGGGCACTCGAGGAGTCTTAGTCCTTTGTCTGGGGATATGCCAGAGCAAGCGGGACTGAGTAAGTTCTGCCTGGTGGAACTACCAGGGCTTGAGAGAAAGAACCTTTGTCTAGATTCTACTGACAGAAGGTGACATGGTCCCCGGCCCTCAGGCTCTCGGGGAATAGTAGTCCCTTGTCTGGAAATGACCAGCACAGGGGGGACTAAGGATCCTGAAACCACTCCTCGGCCCTCAGGCACACGAGGAGGGTGTGGCGAGTAACGACTTCTCTTCTTTTAACTAAAAGAATGCGCCTTGAGAAGTCTCCTCCTGGCTAGGGAGATGGCTGATATTAATGGCTTACTGGCTAGAGTCCAGTACGGAGGAGCCTGGAGTGGCTCTGAGGTCGATTTGATAAAACCTGACAAATGTCAGGGGCGAAGACCAACCCGCAGCATTGCAGATGTCCTGGATGGGGACACCTGCCGTCAGAGCTTTCGAGGCAGAGAGGCCTCGAGTAGAGTGAGCCTTGACTCCGATCGGTGATGGGAGACCAGAAGACTCGTAGGCAGTAGATATGGCATCAATGATCCATCTACTGATAGTGGTTTTAGCAGCTGGGTGGCCCTTCTTTGGAGGGCCATAACAGACAAACAGCTGTTCTGTTTTACGCCACAGGGCAGCTCTGTGGACGTAAGCATCTAATGCTCTGACTGGGCACATGCAATTAAACTTCCTGTGATCTGGCTCCAGGAACGGAGGAGGATAGAACGCTTGCAGCGTTATAGGCTGAGGTGCTAGGGACGGGACCTTCGGTACGTACCCAACTCTTGGGTAAAGAAAGGCTTTGGCCATACCAGGGGCAAAGTCTAAGTGAGAAGGGGCCACTGAGAGGGCCTGAAGGTCCCCTACTCTCTTCAGAGAGGTAAGGGCTATCAGGAGCGCTGTCTTAATGGTAAGCACGCGGTCTGATATCTCCTCTATGGGCTCGAAAGGAGGCTTGCATAGAGCTTCTAGCACGACAGCCAGGTCCCACGTGGGAACCCTTGGCTGCACTCGAGGCCTCAACCTGAGTGCAGCGCGGAGGAAACGAATGACCAGGGGGTTTTTGCCCACTGAGAGGCCACCGAGAGGGGCGTGGAAGGCCGATATAGCCGCCACGTATACCTTCAGGGTGGAGTGAGCTAGCCCTGCGGAAAGGCGAGTTTGTAGGAACTCCAGAACTGTACCAACTGGGCAGTTGACTGGGTCGAAGCGGTGTTCGTAACACCATTTAACAAACAGGTTCCACTTAAGGCCATAAAGTTTCCTCGTAGAGGGAGCTCTGGATTGGAGAAGGGTCTCAACAACCTCGGTTGAGAGACCAGCTTCTATGAGTTGTGCCCCCTCAGGGGCCACACCCATAACTTCCACCTCTCTGGGTGGGGGTGGCAAATTGCGCCCCCAGCCTGAGACAGGAGGTCCTTCCTGACGGGAATCTCCCATGGAGAGCCGTCGAGGAGGGAGACTAGGTTCGGAAACCATACTTGGGCCGGCCAATACGGGGCTATTAGCAGCAGCCGTACTTGGAACCGGCGCACTCTTTCCAGAACTCCTGGGAGCAGAGCGATCGGGGGAAAGGCGTACAGACGAAGCCTCGGCCACGTCTGTACCATAGCGTCCAGTCCGAGAGGAGCTGGAGGAACTAGAGAGTACCAGAGGGGACATTGCGATGTCTCTCGAGTCGCGAAGAGGTCCACCTGAGCCTGGCCAAATTTTCTCCAGATCTGCTTCACCACTGCTGGGTGAAGCATCCATTCCCCGGGCCTCGGCCCCTGCCTCGACAGGACGTCTGCTCCCACATTCAGATGTCCAGGAATGTGGACTGCTCTCAGGGAGAGAAGCTTTCCTTGAGACCACAGGAGGATCCGGTACGCCAGCTTGAACAAGGGGCGTGAGCGGGTCCCTCCTTGATGGTTTATATAGTACACTACCGCAGTGCTGTCTGTACGGACCAACACGTGGCGGTTTCTTAGGTCTGGAAGGAAACACTTCAGGGCCTGGAACACAGCTAACATCTCTAGGCGATTTATGTGCCATGAGAGAAGATGAGGGCTCCACAGGCCTTGGGCTGAGTGGCCACTCATGACCGCTCCCCATCCAGTGAGGGATGCGTCCGTCGCTAGTGTAACACGGCGACACGGAGTTCCCAGAACTGGACCCTGAGAGAGGAACCAGGGTTTCTTCCACATAGCCAAGGCACGTAGGCAGCGCCGCGTGACCTTGATCTTGCGGAATGGATTTCCCCTCGGGGAGAACCCCCTGGTTTTGAGCCACCACTGTAGTGGCCTCATGTGCAGCAGTCCAAAAGGTATCACGTTGGATGCGGCTGCCATAAGACCTAACAGTACTTGGAACTGTTTGACAGTGAGTGACTGGCCTAGCTTGACCGCATTTGCTGCAGTAAGGATCGACTCGATCCGAGCAGGAGACATACGTGCCTGCATCGTGGTCGAATCCCACACCACGCCTAAGTAAGTGGTCCTCTGTAATGGAGAAAGTACACTTTTCTTGGCGTTGAGTCTCAACCCTAATTCTTTCATGTGAGCGAGAACAACACCTCGATGTTGAACCGCTAACTGCTCTGAGCTGGCTAGGATGAGCCAGTCGTCTATGTAGTTGAGTATGCGGATGCCCTGGAGTCGCAGAGGAGCCAGAGCAGCATCCACACACTTTGTGAAAGTACGGGGAGAGAGAGCTAGGCCGAAAGGAAGTACCCTGTATTGGTAAGCTTCGCCCCTGAAAGCGAACCTGAGGAACTTCCTGTGTTGAGGAAGGATGGAGACGTGAAAATACGCGTCTTTTAGATCTATCGTGACAAACCAGTCCTCGGACCTGATTTGTGACACTACCTGCTTGATAGTGAGCATCTTGAACTTCAGTCTCTTTACTGAGCGGTTCAATTGCCTGAGATCTAAGATGGGCCGGAGCCCTCCATCCTTCTTGGGAACTATGAAGTACCGGCTGTAGAACCCGGATTCTCTGTCTTGAGGAGGGACCACCTCGATGGCCTCCTTCCTTAGAAGAGTTTCTACTTCTTGTTCCATTACCAGACCCTGCTCGGGGTTCACTACGGTTGGAAATACCCCGCTGAAGGGTGGCGGCTTGGCGCCGAACTGAATGCAGTAACCCTTTTCTACAGTCTGCAGGACCCATGTGGAGACATTCGGCAGTAGTTTCCACGCTGCCAGAAAATCTACTAAGGGAACCAGCCTCTCGAGACTGGCTTCTGGATTTGTTTGAGGAACTAGCTCGGGGACCTGAAGCAGCGAACTGGCAGGGAGCTCCTGAACTAGTTTCTCTAAGGACCCCCGTGGGGGTTGCGTACTCTCTAGGGCCGCTACGTTTCCGGGCGGAACAGCTAGATGATGTTCGCGGGAGATTGCCGCGCCCTGTAACGCTGGCAGGGTTAGCTGACAGATCTCCTGAGGGCCGCGAGGGGGTTCGGTGGCCACACTGAGTGGCGCCGAATAGACCCCCTCGAGAGGGGCTGCCCTCATTGGCCCTGGGCCATAACCGTCAGGGCCGTTTAGCCGAGGACCTCTTCGACTGGAGGACGACCCTCAGGTCAGGCCTTTTGTTAGAGGCCCTCGGCTTAGAGCGTTGCTGGCCCCGTCCTCTAGGTCTGCCGACCGGAGGAGCGCGAGCGGCAACGCTCTGTTTCTGTGCCTCTCTGTACGAGGAGCTCGTTGACGGCTGAGGCTGCTCCCGTCCAGCAGCCTCAGAGGAGTAAACACGGCGAGGGAGGTATGTCCTGAACGCCGCTGCCTGCTTCCTGGCCTCCTGGTGCCTGGCGACAACTGTGTCCACCGAGGCACCGAAGAGGCCGGAGCCGGGCTCTATTGGGGCGTCCAGGAGCGTTGCCCTGTCCTTGGCTTTTAGTGCGGACAGGGACAACCAGAGATGTCTCTCCGCGGCCACCAGGGCTGCCATAGACCTGCCCACAGCACGGGCGGTCTCCTTGGTGGCGCGGAGGGCGAGGTCTGCTGTGCGCCGCATCTCTGATATATTAACCTCCTCGCCGTCGTTAAACTCCTTCAGCAGATCAGCCTGGTAGGCCTGAAGGATGGCCATGGTGTGAAGACATGAACCAGCCTGACCTGCTGCCGTATAAGCCTTGCCCACCATGATAGAGGTGTTTTTGAGTGGCTGGGTGGGCAAGGACGGAGCCTTCAGGGACGATGCCGAACCGGGTGCCAGATAGCCCGCAAGCGTCTGTTCGACCCGTGGCATCGCCCTATAACCGTACTCCCCCGCACCCCCCACGTTAGCATAGCTCTCAGTGGGGTGGTAGAGACGGAAAGAGTACGGCTTCCCCCATGATCTAGAAACTTCTTTATGAAGATCAGGGAAGAAGGGAAGGCTCCGTGTGGGGGGTGCTGACTTTGTCCGCAGGAAGCGATCATCTAGTCTGCTTGCCTGCGGCTCATGAGTTTGTTCAGCGGGCCATGAGATGTTTAGTTTGGCTACCGCATTAGTCAGCACCTCCACGAGCTCCTCGTAGTGAGGCGTACGGGGTGGCTGTGGTGTTTCCTCCAGGCTCTCAATATCCACATCAACCTCCTCGGAGGAAGATATGTGGAGCTCTGGGATCTCCTCTGGGGGGGAAGAGGCCGCGGTGCGGGCTTCCTCATCCAGAAGGAGATCGCTCGCGCCGCTGAGTGAGGGAGGAGATAGGGGGTCACCCGTCTCCAAACCCTCCAGCAGGTCGAGCTGCGAGCCCCACGAGTGGCGACGCCGCTCCGCCTCGGCGGAAGCGGGGCCGGACCCGCGAGGCACGCTAATGAAAGCCCCCTCCTCGAAGAGGGCTTTCCGGGAACGAAGCAACCGCAGCGGTAAACGTTCACACTGCGGACAGTCAGCCTTTTCGAGGGCTGACTGTGCATGCTCCGCTCCCAAACACACCACGCATAGACTGTGTGTATCCCCACCAACTATGAAACGTTGGCAGGGAGGAACACACCTTCTATGCCTCTTAACAGCCACCAAACTCTTTTTAGGTTGTTTTGAAGCCATTCTACTCAAATAAAAGGTGTGCAAACTGGCACAAAAAACAGCAGAAATGGCAGACAGACAGACACAGAGCGCTCTCGCTGAATGACAAAAGCTGCCGCGGGCGTCAAACGCACGTGCTTTATACTTCCTGGTCGATGACGTCATCGCGCCGGTGACGTCACTCCCGTCATTTCATTGGTTGTAAGACATGATTCAGAGTGCGGCCCGCCAATGGCGTTCCCCATAGCGTTTCTAGACGCGGCTCGAGTTCCCGGAAGGGAACTGTTTCTTGGTTTCCACAAATGAACAGCGAATTTGTTTTTAATATAGAAAATATTTATTGAGCATCAAATCAGCATATTAGAATACAGAGCTCCCACAGGTCAGGGAATTTCTGGAATATCATGGAATTTTAAAAGGTTTATTCTAGACATTGAAAGTCAGGGAATTTTATATTTAATTTGTCCAAGTCATGGAATATCAGGGATTTTTGTTCGTTGCTTTACATTTTTGCTGTTCTTTAGAAAAATCATTCAGGTCCCACAAGTTTTTCAGCATTTTGTGTATTTGAACCCTGTCCTACAATGACTATATGATTTTCAGATCCTTCTTTTCACACTAAGGACACCTGAGGGACTCATATGCAACTATTACAGAAGGTTCAAATGCTCACTGATGCTTCAGAAGGACTTATTTTGTCTTCTGGGAAACATGTAAGTATCTTCTGTAGCTTCTGAAGGGCAGTACTAAATGAAATAAAATATGATATTTAGGCAAAATAAGAAAAATGTGCACATTTTCGTTCTGTTCAAAAGTTTTCACCCCCAGCTCTTAATGCATTGTGTTTCCTTCTGAAGCATCAGTGAGCATTTGAACCTTCTGCAGTAGTTGCAGTCCTTCAGTTGTCCTCAGTGTTAAAAGATGGATCTCAAAATCATACAGTCATTGCTGGAAAGGGTTCATATACACAAAAATGCAGAAAAACCAAAGAATTTGTGGTTCCTGAAGGATTTTTCTGAAGAACAGCGGGCAGCTTAACTGTTCAAGACAAACAAGGGACTCTTGAACAACTATCACTAAAAAAAAACAAACAAAAAAAACAGCAGTGGATCATTCAGGTAATAACAGTATTAAGAATCAAGTGTATATAAACTTTTGAAGAGTCATTTTTATGTAAACATCTTTTATGTGAAATATCTTATTCAGGTTAGTACCAAATAAAAAATGCATTTTGTATGATCCCTCTTATTTGCAGATTCTGCAAGGTGTATGTAAACGTTTGTCTTCAACTGTTTATGCAAACACCATGTAAAAGTGAATTTTGCATCCGATGGCCCTTTTAACATTCAGCTGCACAGTATCTGTTTTTCATTGCTGTTTAACCAAATGATTTCTAATTGTTCTGTATTACAGGTTCCTTCCTGAGCCAGCGTGGCGCTATGTCTGAGACAGACTGTCGTCCATGTACACCTGGATTCTACTGTCCAGACTGGGGTCAGAGCTCTGCGGAGCTCCGCTGTCCTGAGGGCAGTTTCTGTCCGGCAGGCTCTTTAACAGGACATCAACCTGGTAGGATGTAATACTGACGAGGCAGAAATCCATACTGTCCTCTGGGCATCAGTTAAACTGGGGTACTGGATGTACAGAGCGCTGAGTGGGTTTCATAAATAGAGAGAGCCGGTGTCTACTTCTTCCTGCCATTTATCTTCGTGACTAACTACAGCATCTCTACAGGGTTGCCCTAGTGCTGTCTGAATTATTTAGTACTGTTGCCATGAGATGTCTAGACATCATCTATTTATATACTGCCAGTCTCTTACCTTTATGATCTGTCTGTTCAGATTGTCAGTGTCCGTCTGGTCACGCGTGTCCGTATGGCAGCGCCCAACCTACCATCTGTCTGCCTGGTACTTATCAGCCTCTGCCATCCCAGCCTTCCTGTCAACCTTGCCCACCAGGTAAATATTATATGGATGAGTCTCTCAAAGCCTGTTAAGAAATGTCTGAGTTGTACTTCACTGAAGAATCATAAAGAAAAAAGAAATTGTACATTTGTATCTTGCATTGACTAAAGTTTCTTAGTTAAACTTCTGTCATTTATTTTCAATAATGTTTTTATTACCACAAAACAGAATGAGTTTTTCACATTATTGCAATAAAACTATGTTTTTAAACATAAAATTAGCATATATATGTATATATTTTGTAATCTTTATGGTTTCAACGATTAAAACATTTGTTTTACTTATGCTTTTTCTTCTGCTAGGTTTTTACTGTTTGGAGGGTTGCACCACCCCGTTTCCCTGCCCTGCGGGCACTGCAAGTATGATTGAGGGGTTGCAATCTCAGCTGGATTGCTCTGCATGTCCTCCCGGATTCTACTGTAACACCAGTGGGCTAATCAGCCCCTCCGGACCCTGTTCTGCAGGTCAGTGCCACAGAAATTCCCATTAGAGCCTTTTCCTGCTGGTGTGTATCTTAATTTTACATCTCGTTTTCCCTCCATAAAAGGCCATTTCTGTTCGTCTGGAGCCACAGAGCCTGCCCCAGTCTCTCAGATGTATGGAGATATATGTCCGGCAGGGCATTACTGCCCTGAGCAAAGCAGTGCTCCGTTACCCTGTCCTGTCGGTTTCATTCTCCAGGACAAAGGGGCAACTTCTTTTAATGACTGCTTCCCTTGTCCTCCAAGCAGATATTGCATTGCACCAGGCTCCTCTCAGCCCTCAGGTTGGCAGATCATAAATACTACACTGTAAACCACAAAATAATTCAGCTGAATTATGATGAGAAGAAGTGATGGGTATGTTATGCTTGCCCCTCTACAGGGTTTTGCGCTCCAGGTCATTATTGCGTAGGTGGCGCAGATACCGCCGTGCCTCAGGCCACACCCTCTCAGCAGACCTGTTTTTGTGACCTCATATCTTCATCCCACCTCCAAAAGTATGATCTTTGCTTCCTGAAGTACAACATAACCTGCTCAATTCACATTTCAGGTAGGCTCCTGGTGTGGCACTAAATCATTTATATGGTAACGGATGAGCCTGTTAAAACTGACTGACATTTTGTCAAGGAGATGGTGCTGGAGTTTGGACCGATCTGGATCCCAGACCTCTATTAGATTTAACCGAGTCTGAGGGTTATTCAGAATCACCTCTACAAATCACAGAAACATGCTCTGACTTCAAAGGAGACCTGTGTCCTACAGGTACACAATGCACACTGGTATATTTGTTATTGAAACACTTATTTAAACCTGCATAAAAACCCAAAATAGTCAGAATTTACTCACTTTAATGTCATTGCAAACCTGAATTAGTATGGAATTTTTTAATAAAGTGAACAATATGGTGAACTATTTATCTGTATCTGTTTATATCTAGCCTATATCTGGGGTTGGCTGATTATCGGCACCGATATTAAGCATTTTTATGCTTATCGGTAATTTTAAAAAACTGATTTGCAGATAAATCATTTAAAAGCGTATAAAGAAAGTTTTTGTCAGAGCCCTTGTTATTCTTAATTTTGACATTAATTTTAATTTTTCCAGACATATATGGGCCATTATACTGAATTAGTCCAAAAAAGTATAATATCCAGAGTACACATTTCTAGTAATTATGCAGTTAATTCTCATATTATATTTTCAGAAAGTTTTGGAATATTTATCCTCTCCCCAAATTTGTCACTACCGAATCACAGTAATAATAATTTAATAAGAATGGTTATATTGACCTATTAAGATTTTGCTGACACCTACATTGTAAAAAATTTTTTTTTTGCTATTTTATTACTTTTTTTTTTTTTACAGAGGTAAATCAATAACAATTACATTTTTAACAATATTTCAATTGTAAATTATTTCCTCATCTTAATTATTTATTTTGATTTTGGAGTTAAATATGACCCAGAAATGATCTTGACAGAATCCCTGAATGTCAAGAAATATCTGGAATTATATTTCCTTCCAAATTCAATAAAAAAGGAAATACAATTCAGATAATTAACGCTAGCATACATTTGACTAATTTTCACTGTAAATTATGATTTTCATTACCATAATAAAAAATATTTATAACATAATTTGCTCTTAGTACAACATTTTTTTAAATTAAAATAGTATTTTTAGTCCTAAAAAAATAATAAGCCTCATAATTTCTTAAGTTTGTCTTTTGATTTTGAAGTAAAATATGACCTAAACATTTTCTTGATGGGTTTCTTGATTTCTCCTGTTCAGGAAAACTGTTACACTACTTTCATTTATTTTGTGTACTGATGGCTAAAGCGCAATGATTTTTTTTTTTTTTTTTTTTTTTTTTGCAGGGTCTTATTGCCCAGTGGGTTCATCTCTTCCTCAGCCCTGTGATTCAGGCTCTTATTGTAATCAGACTGGACTGCACACTCCCGCAGGCCTCTGTTTTGCTGGATTCTTCTGCCCCACTGGCTCCTCAAATCCCAGTGCTATGCTTTGTCCTCCGGGATGCTACTGTCCCCGCGGCACACCACTACCCCTGCCCTGTCCACAAGGAACAATGAGGAGTAAGTAAACTACTAGCTACCTAGGCTAACTACTAGCCTAGGACAAAAAAGACAAATGTGACCTTGGACCACAAAACCAGTCATAAGTAGCATGGGTATATTTGTAGCAATAGCCAAAAATACATTGTTTGGGTCAAAATTATTAATTTTCTTGTATGCCAAAAATCATTAGGATATTAAGTAAAGATCATGTTCCATGAAGATATTTTGTCAAATTCCTACCGTAAATATATCAAAATTTATTTTTTGATACTTTAAAGGTGATTTTCTCAAAAGTTCTCAATATTTTGCACCCTCATATTCCAGATTTTCAAAAAGTTGTATGTTGTTGTATCAAATATGTTCCTATCCTGAAAAACTATACATTAGTAAAAAAGCTCATTTCAGTTCAATCTTCAGTCTCAATTTAAAAAAAATGACCCTTATCACTGGTTTTGTGGTCTAGGGTCACAAATCATTATTAAATGATAATTAAGTCATTTCATTACTGATTATAGCTTAAAGGATACATTCACATTTACATTATTTAATGTAATTATTTGATCCTGGCCATAATACAATAAATCTTCAATTTATCAACAGTACCATTTCCACCAGCATTTCTTCTTAGTTACATTCTAAAGATCTTTCTTTATATCTTTATTGGCTATTCACATTTTACTTGCCATTAACCAATTAAAGTGCTTTCAAGTGCTGTGGCTGAATGCTTATCAATCACTTTCTGATAGTAGATGCATTTTATGGTTTGGTATGGTTTAATACTCACTAGGCTCTGTTGGAGGTTCCAGTTCAGATGATTGCCTAGAATGTCCACCAGGACATTTCTGTGAGCAAAGAGGCCTAACTGAGCCCTCTGGCCTGTGTTCCGATGGCTATTATTGCCCTGGAGGACAGAACACATCCAGACCACCAGAGTATGTGTGTGGTGCTGGCCACTTCTGCGAAAGGGTAAGTGGAAAACTCACCATATACATATACTTTATTGCTTAACTTTAAATCAAATTTATTTATTTATTTACTTTTTTCTAACATTATTGACACTAGTGGCATGAAATTAAGGAACAGACTTTTATAAATCTATATTATTAAAATATTTTGTTTTGCCTTTTTGCTCACTTGTTAGGTCTTGCCCAACCTGGCAAGATGACTTGAGTAAAAAAATGATATACACCTTTAAAAGTCAAGGAAGTTATATACCAGATAAAGTGAACAAGGCATCTGGTTAATCTTTATGTAATAAACCATTTCATTATTTAATAAAAAGTTAGGATATATAATTGTGTGTTTTATATTTAAAGTAATAAATGTTTAAAGTTTGTAATATTTGTAATATTTAACCTTTTCATGACTAAAATGAAAAAAAAAAGTTTTTTAAAAATGACTCAAACAAAAACACTGTAAAATGATAAAAAACAAAACTGAAATGGTGTGAATTTAGTGAAATGTGATCTTGGACCACACAACCAGTTATAAAGGTAATTTATTTTTAAATGAGATTTATACATGTATATATTTAAGTTTTCCATTGATGTATGGCTTGTTGTAATGGGACAATATTTGGCCGAGATACAACTATTTAAAAATCTGGAATCTTAAGGTGCAAAAATAAAATATTGAGAAAATCACCTTTAAAGTTGTTCTTAGCAATGCATATTACTAATCAAAAATTAAGTTTTGATATATTTATGAAACTGTATAGGAAATTTACAACATATTATCTTCATGGATCTTTGCTTTATATCCTAATGATTTTTGGCATAAAAGAAAAATCCAAAATTTTGACCCATACAATGTATTTTTGGCTATTGCTACAAATATACCCGTGCTACTTATGACTGGTTTTGTGGTCCAGGATCACAAATTATTTTTGTTAATTTTAATCGAATGCCCTAATTTGTCATTTTCAATGCATTTAAATAGATAGTTCACCCAAAAATTACAATTCCGTCATTAATTACCTGCCCTCATGTTGTTCCAAACCCGTAAGACCTTCGTTCATCGGAACACAAATTAAGATATTTTTGATTAAATCTGAGCGCTTCCTGACCCTTTATAAATAGCAACACAACTGACATGTTCAAGGCCCAGAAAGTAGTAAGGCAGGGCTTACATAACCATTTAAACTTCATGTTTAGATAATTACCTTCAATGCAGATTTTAGATATTAGTCGTCAAACACTCCCTGTCACTGACAATGTGCTCCAATGAACTATAACCGGCCGTTTTTTTTCTCTCAACCAACCTCTGTTCCGGATTTGCGCAAACTGCATGAGAAGCCCCTGTCTGCAGCCTGCAGATCGAGGCGGGGCTGAATCTGGGGCGGGGCTGCACGTGTCGCCCCGCCCACATGCCTTCTCATTGGTTGTAGGTTATTATAATGTCCAGATAACGTTACTCCCACAACTCTATCTGGTTATTATAATGTCCAGATAACGTTACTCCCACAACTCATCTCATTGGTGGCAAAGTAATGACGTTGAGTACATTATGAAGTTAAGGGAAATGAAATGGCAGATAAAATAGCAAAGGAAGTTACTAAAAATAATCAAATTGATTTTACAGTTACTATTAGAGGAACAAAAATTATTATTCAAAGTAAATTAAAGAAACAATGGGAAGAAAATAGGAAAAGGACGATGGTTTCATAAGATTCAAAGGAGAGTGGGAGAAATAAGGTGTACAGAGAGGAATAGGCGAGAAGAGACAATAATATCAAGGCTTCGGTTTGGACACACGGGATTAAATGAAACATTACTGAAAATAGGTAAACATGGCACAGGGAAATGTGAATATTGCCGGCATGAAGAAAGAGTGGAACACCTAATATTAGAGTGCAGGAAATGTGAAACGAAAGAAGACAATTGACTTCGGAGCGTAATATGGAATTACCAATATAACCAAAAGATGGCAGCACAGGATTATTTATTATGCAGCTGCCTTTTAAATTCCCTAAATTTTTTCAAGACGTCTTGCTTTTCGATTTATTATAAAATTACTAGAATAATAAATTGTAGTACTTTTACCGTCCATAAGTATATATTATAGGAAGTGCAGAAAATCATTAAGCTCACACACAAACAGCCTATAAGGGTAAATTATTTAAATACTAATATATAGTTCACTACAAATACATTAAATAATTATGGTATAATAATTAAATAATGCACTCAATGTGAATCGATAGGAATATTAAATATTTTATAAAATTTAATAACATCTTTTAAGTTTTATCTTGAACTCTAAAATTTATTGATCTATTAACCATATTGTTCCCGCTGTAGTTTTGTTACTCTAAATTTAGTCTGAATCATTTAAGCTCTTTTTTGCCATCAGCTTGTCAGATGTTTGGTCCAGTTATTACTGTCAATCATAGCAATGAATCGCGCATATTTAGCCGAATTACTCTATTTTTTTAAACTGGCATCTGTCATTCTTGAAACGGTAAACATGGACGTTTGGTCCTCTTAGACAAACAACACTTTTCTTCGATTGTGAATGGATTATGTAGAGAAAACGAACAAAGTACGCTCATATTACGGCACAGTACAGTTGACCAGAAATGCCTTAGCTGGCCTGACTAAACAAGGAAGTAATCCGAAATGGTAAATTAATAGCGAAATTAGAAGAAATTAAAATATGTTTCAATTTAGTAGATATACTTTGGGAAGGGTCAACAGATGGTTATAGGGGGTTATTTCAATTTCTTACAGAAATTAATGTATTTGAGCACAGAGGACCCAGACTGCTGTTTCGCGTGTCACTAAGATCGGGAGGGAGAATCAGAAATAACTGTGAACATTATTATCTTAAATAAATAACAGTGAAATTAATTTATGTGTCGACATAATTCATTCATGTGTCATAAATGTTTGTAATAAACAACTCTTTTCTATTTATTAATTTAATAACATAAGGATAGTGCTGATAATTTTCCACATTTATGTATCTTATTAACAATTAAGACAATAATAAAAAAAAAGCTGTAAATAAACACCACTGGTTAACATTGCATAACATGCTTGTAAATGTAACCTTGGACCACAAACCAGTCATAAGCGTACGTTTTAATTGAGATTTGTACACATCTGAAAGCTGAATAAATAAGCAAAGGATTCCGCGTTTATATTAAATGTATAATTCATAAGTATAGTTTCCAACTGCATTTGGCGTCAATCCATTTCACTAACCAATGAGATGAGTTGTGGGAGGGATGTTGCGTCGACGTCATTAATTTACCTACTACCAATGAGAAGGCATGTGGGCGGGGCGACACGTGCAGCCCCGCCCCAGATTCAGCCCCGCCTCGATCTGCAGGCTGCAGACAGGTGCACTTGAACTGCATTGCAATTAGGGGTGTGTGATATGACGATTTTTGATTGTGGACAATTAAAAGGTCTCCACAATCTGCTTTTGAAGAAATATACTTTATTTCACATTTTGGCGCCTCTGTCTACTGTGCAACGCGGCATACATTCACATCAAATGATAACTCAGAGTTCCACTCACGCAGGGGCGTAATTTCCACTGCAGACACGCTTTTCAAAATCCCGTTTGTGTACTTCCACTTTCAAATGGTTTTGTTAAAGTAATCTCTTGTATTGTAGAATTCACGCTCAGCACCGTTGAGAGTTTCGCGCTATCGTTAAAACGAAACCAAAAGTAAAACGCGCACGTGCATTCAAAAGCAATTTTAATACCCCACGTTTAGAGAGCAACTCCCCAATACACGCAAATTAAGCTACATAAAATATCTAGGCTGTTATTAGTATGTGGGCTATAAGTTGTGTAGTTGTCTATAACTCTGTATCATGCTTGAAAAATTCGGTCTCTATTTGCACTTTGAATATTTAATGAGTAACCTACTTTGATTATGGCTGAATTTATTTGTCAACACGACTATGAATGAACTGTGTCGTTTATATTTTGTTATTTCTACTGTAGATTGTTTTAAAATGCAGTGGTTGCCTCTAATTTAAATGGCTGTACCCTATAATAGAGAACATAAGCTTGTAAACTTGTTCATGTACTCATATTTTCATTCACTCTTGTCCCTTGCTTAAGGGAAAAAAAATAAATATATATCAAAAAATATATATATCAAAGACTTTCAGAATCAGCCCATTTGCTTTTAAAACATCAGCAATCAGAAAAGGCCATGAACAATCAAGATCGGTGCATTACTAAAAAGAAATTGGGTGCTCCTAAAAATATTTTGGTGCTCCTAACATTTTGAAGTTGGGAGCACCAGTGCTACCAAGTAAAAAAGTTAATTTCAAGCCCTGTAAGGTCATTATTAAAATAGTCCATGTGAAATCAGTGGTTTAACCATAATTTAATGAAGCTATGAGAACATGTTTGTGCCCAAAGTAGTCTTTTTAAATCTCTTAATATGTGAGTGATTATAAAAATGACACAACTTAATAAAACATACTCATATTGTTACTGCTCTAACAGGGCAGCATTGTAGAGAGGCCATGTTTCCCAGGTAGCTTCCAGCCCAGTCTAGGCCAACATAGATGCGAGGTGTGCCCTGCCCGCTTTTTCTGTCCTGAAAATGGTATGAATGATATTTTAATAAATGAATAGATGAAATATACACTACCAGTCAAAAGTTTTGGCACACTTCCCCATTCTCTTTAATGGGGAAGTGCGTCCAAACTTTTGACTGGTAGTGTAAATTGGATCTTTATGCCTTAACATAAGGATGTTTTTCTTATACTAGGTATGACGCACCCATTCCCATGTCAGCCTGGATTTTATTGTCCAGTTGGGGCATCTAATCAGCATCCATGTCCTCCAGGGACTTATGGGAACCTGTCTGGATTGGCCGAGTCTTCTGAATGCTCTCAGTGTGACCCTGGGACCTATTGTATGGGGTCAGGTATGACGCATGAACAATGATTAAATTCTCCCCAGAGAGAACATGCTAATCCTGCTTGGTCTGATATGTGGAGCTGATATTAATTTTTCCGTCCAGGAAATGTGTCACCAACTGGCTCGTGCACCACTGGATTCTTGTGTTTTGGAGGAGCCGTCCTTCCCTCTCCAAATGATAATGAGACTGGAATACCATGTCCAGCTGGGTCTTACTGTCCAGCTGGAAGTTTTGGAGGAATACCATGTCCCAAAGGCACATTCAGGTATCAGTGTAACACATTACAATACAAAACAACTGAAAAAAAAAAGAAAAAAAATATCAAATATTAATTTATATTATTTTATTGCATTGCATTATATAAAAAAATAAAATGTAATTCTGTTTAATGGAATTTTTAAAAATCACAGCAATCAGCGTCAACTGTCAGATGCAAGTCAATGCCAAAACTGCACACCAGGGTTTTATTGCTCAGAGCCAGGCTTGACCACAGTCAGCGGTCCCTGTTTGCCAGGTTTGAATACCATTTACAGCAGACATTTTTTAGGCCTTCACAGGACTTCTTGAAGATGAATATTAATATGTCATGTTGTATTCCCTCAGGGTTTTACTGCAGTGAAGGATCACCGACCGCAGCTCCCGTGTCAGCCATGTATGGCGATATTTGTCCTCCAGGTCACTATTGTGAAATTGGTAGCGCTGTGCCAACTCCCTGTCCAGTGGGCAGCCGGCGCCCTGATAGTGGGGGAAAGGGCACAGATGATTGCATGCCTTGCCCTGGAGGTACCGTAATACTCTATTTTGGAGACATACTGTCTGCTTCGTTGACTTTATAGGGCTCCATTTAAGTGAAATTTACTTAGGTTAGGAAGTTACTACCATTTCTAAAGAGGTCAACTGCAAGATTGATTCTACTCATGGGTCTTTTTATGTATTGTTGTTGTTTCAGGTCAGTTTCAGGATCAGAGGGGGCAGAGCGAGTGCAAACCCTGTCCTCTTGGTTTCCACTGCATCAACCTTACAAGAGGCTCTAAAGGGGTCAGCACTCCTTTGGTCTGTCCTGAAGGCTTTTATTGTCCCAATGAGACTCAGTCTGGAAACCCAGTTCCATGTCCCAAAGGCACATACAGTGATTCTCTAGGCCTCATTTCAGCAGGTGATTTATTCTGCTCTGTATTGCAATAACTAAGCAAATGAACATGATTAAATGCATTTTTCCGTTTATATCATGCTTACTGGGTCTGTGTTTTTGTATAATTGCAGAGCAATGCCTGGTGTGTCCAATGGGCCATTTCTGTGGTTCGGATGGACTCTCTGAGCCCTCGGGGCCCTGTGCTCCTGGATTCCTCTGTTTTGTGCAGGCCATAGTTCCTAATCCCACTGACAACAGCACTGGCACTTTGTGTCCACCGGGGGCATACTGCCTTCTGGGAACAAGAGCAGGTGCTTTTTGCAACAGTGTTATTTTAGTATTATTTATACAATATTATACTATTTATTAATATTTTGAATTAGCCTTTATTTGTATATTTTCTATTCTTTTGCATTTGTTTTTGATTAAGTTTTAGTCATTTTGATATGTGCTTTTGTCATTTTTTATTAGCTTTTGTTTTTAAATACAGTTGAGGTCAAAAGTTTACGTACACCTTGCAGAATCTGCAAAATGTTAATTATTTTGCCAAAATAAGAGGGATCATAGAAAATGCATGTTATTTTTTATTTAGTACTGACCTGAATTAGATATTTCACATAAAAGATGTTTACATATTGTCCACAAGAGAATACTCACACTGAGGATAACTGAGGGACTCATATGCAACTATTACAGAAGGTTCAAACGCTCACTGATGCTTCAGAAGGAAACACAATGCATTAAGAGCCTTTCTTATTTTGCCTAAATATCATATTTTTCTGAAGAACCATGGGCAGTTTAACTGTTCAGGACAAAGGGACTACAAGTTTTGCTAAAAAAACACAGCCGTGGATATCTTTTATGTGAAATATTTTATTCAGGTCAGTTCTAAATAAAAAAAAAACATGCAAGGTGTTTACAAGGTGTAAACTTTTGACCTAAACTGTATTTGTCTTTAGCTTTCATTTACATTTTAGTTTTAATAATTTTTGTACAATTTATTTTTATTTTACCCCCAAAAAGGCTCTCAGACAACCCAAGGAGCCCCAAAATTCTATGCATTACTGTATAATAACTTTTGGTAACACTTTACTTAAAGCCTTTATGTACAATGCAAAGTAGATTTAATGCATAAATTATGCCTTGTAATGAACATTATAATGCATTATACAATCTCATGAATATTTGTAACCACAGACAATACATTATAACACTTATCAATTCATTGCTACACTATGCATTTTAAATTCGGTTATAATTATTTACGACATGATATAATGTATTTCAACACACATTATGAATAATTATAATACATTATCCCCTTTAATAACCCACGCATTATACATAAAGGCTTAAAGTGTTACTAAACTTTTATAATGAAAACCTTTCATTACTACATTATATAAGCAAATCATTACTTTGTGAATTTAGCATATAAATATAATTTATCTCAAAGACAAAAATGCTGTGCATGCCCTTTTTCTCTCATTTTTAATCTCTCATTTTAATTTAAGGGGAATATGCAGGTTTTTTTTTTCCTTTTTCTTCATACCCTGATCTGTTTAAGCACAATAAATGTATTATTTCATTCAAATGTCATTAACATTTTAAAAGAAAATTGCAGACCCCTGGTTGAAAACCATAACAGTACCACTAAAGCACTAATATTATCTCAGAATTTGGAGTTGTGTGATGCAACCATGAGTCATATTCTATTATTGTCTAATTCTATTGCATCGTGTAGGTGAATGTTCTGCGGGCTACTACTGCGACTGGGGCTCCAGCAGTTCAGAGCAGAGCCTATGCTCTGCCGGTTTCTATTGCCCCAGAGGCACACCCAAGCCTCTAGCCTGCACTGCAGGCACTTACAGCTTCATCATGGGCAACAGTCACAGAGAAAACTGTGAGCCGTGTCCATTAGGCTTCTACTGTCAGGGTGCGGTATTTTGTCTGTCTACAAGAAAATTTGTTTAAAACCGTCTCTGTGCTCTTATAAATCTATTACAATAGATTCTATTGCATTACAATGCAGGGGAAGCAGTAGTAGAGCCTCTTCCATGTCCACCAGGGCATTTCTGCCCCACGGGCACATCACAGGGCACTCAGTTTCCCTGCCCTCCAGGAACAGTGCAGCCACAGACTGGGACAGCCAGTATAGATGAATGTCTACCATGTCCTGCAGGTCAGACTAAAAATACATGACAAAAAAGATTGTTGCATTTATAGTCTACCATATAAAAGTTTGTGGATCAGTTATATTTTTATTGACAAAAATTATATGTACACTACCATTCAAAAGTTTTTGAACAGGAAGATTTTTCATGTTTTTCAAACACCAAGCCTGCATTTATTTGATCCAAAGTACAGCAAAAACAGTTAAATTCTGAAATATTTTTACTATTTAAAATAACGGTTTTCTATTTAAATATATTTTAAAATATTATTTATTCCTGTGATTTCAAAGCTGAATTTTAGCATCATTACTCTAGTCACATTATCCTTCAGAAATCGTTCTGATATTCCGATTTGCTGCTCAAAAAACATTTATTATTATTACATTGAAAATGTTAGATTTTTTTCAGGTTTCTTTGATGAATAGAAAGTTCAAAAGAACAGCAGTTATCTGAAATAGAACTCTTTTGTAACATCATAAATGTGTATCATCAATTTTTATCAATTTAAAGCATCCTTTCTAAATAAAAGGACTCTCATTTCTTTCCAAAAAAAAAATAAAAAATAAATAAATATATATATATATATATATATATATATATATATATATATATATATATATATATATATATATACTGACTTTTGAGTAGTATGGTGTATAATGTCACAAAAGCTTTTTATTTCAGATAAATGCTGATCTTTGAATCTAATAATAATAATAAAAATGTTTCTTGAACAGCAAATCAGCTTAGAATGATTTCTGAAGGATCATGTGACACTGGAGACTGGAATAATGATGCTGAAAATGTTGCTTTGATCTCAGGAATAAATTGCATTTTAAAATATATTCAAATGGAAAGCAGTTATTTTAAATTGAAAAAATATTTCACAATAGTACTGTTTTTTCTGTACTTTGGATCAAATAAATGCAGGCTTGGTGAGCAGAACAGACTTCTTTAAAAAAAACATAAAAAATCTTACTGTTCAAATACTTTTGACTGGTAGTGTATCTAATAAATAAAACATCTAATTTATGTAATCTGTCTGTCTAGGCATGTTTTGCGCTCGCCATGGTCTTTCAGAGCCTACAGGGCACTGCCAGGATGGATTTCACTGCCCTTCGGGTGCAACAAGCCCCAACGGCACTGGAAATGTGGTATATATCATCACTTCTGTTTCTTATAAAGGCACTGTGTGTTCACAGATTACTAATTAACAATGTGCGATTTGCAGATTGAATCTACAGGAAACAACATGTGCCCGCCTGGCCATTATTGCCCAACCGGTATCGGCTCTCCTCTCCCATGCCCCGCTGGAACATTCTCCAGCTCCCCAGGGTTGAGTGGGGCGAATCAGTGTGAGCCGTGTCCTCCTGGGTACTTCTGTGAGCGAACTGCTATGGTCCATCCATCAGAAGCAGCTCTCTGTGATGCTGGGTAATTATGTCTATGCTTTTCAGTAGCTAAACACAGTCATCTGACAAGGGTACACCCACACCCACTTGAGTTGAGCCAGCCGGGTGCACTCATGCATTGCTAATGGATCTTAGTGGCGTGATTTCAGATGTTGAAGATTTATTGTCCATTACTGAGTAGTGCTGAAACTATTATCAATATTCTCCACTACTGAAATGTTACGTAAAGTGCAAATGAGTCAGGAAATGGTTTCAAATGATAGCTTATTAAAACGACTGTGGATCCAGTTTCTGTCCAATTGTGGCTGGGTTGGAAAACAGATACAGTGGAGTGGCAGTGAAGTGCTTTCGCAATTGGCTCATCGAGGAGATTTATTCATCAGGCTTCTAAAACCTGATGTGTGCTTTTAAAATAATGATTTTCTTTTGAAATATAGTATATGACAACCTTATTTCTCCTTCACAGATATGTGTGTATCAATGGCAGTCGTAGTGCTCGACCGGTAGATGGACTGCAGGGTTATATTTGTCCGAGCGGACACAGTTGCCCCATTGGTACTCCATTGGAAATGCCTTGTGAGCCTGGCACATACAGTAGTTCTCCTGGCGCCACCCATTGTCTTTCATGCCCAGCTGGTACTGTGTGTCCTTCCCCTGGCACAAAGGAGCCTTCCCCATGTCCCATGGGTGAGTCCATCTCATTTCTGAGATTATTATGATGGCTCATGAGTAATTATGTTTTTTGTTCTGCTGCAAATCCTTTTTTTCCATCATACAGTCATTCCGAAGTTTGTAGTCAGTTAGATTCAACCTGATCTCATGACGAAAATGTACCTGTGGGAACTTTTTCACGAGACACGAAATATGTACCCCCATGTACGTTTTGTGACATACTCAATGTGAAATGTCTACTGAGTGGTGCAAAAAAAATTTGTTTTTTTTACCCGGAACAGATAAATGTGACATTGGTTTTGTACACGTCACCACAGTTCTGACTTGAAATGTCAAATGATAATATTATTATTATTATTATTATTATCAATATTTAAAACAGTTGAGTACATTTTTTCAGGATTCTTTGATGAATGGAAAGATCCAAAGATCAGCATTTATCTGAATTAAAAAAGCATTTTAACATTATACACCATACCTTTCAAAAGCTTGGAGTCAGTGTAATTTTTTGGGAAATAAATTATAGAAATAAATACTTTTATTTAGAAAGGATGCTTTAAATTGATCAAAAGTGATGATAAAGACATTTATAATGTTACAAAAGATTTCTATTTCAGATAAACGCTGTTCTTTTGAAATTTCTATTCATCAAAGAAACCTGGAAAAAGTCTACTCAGCAACATCATAATAATAATAAATGTTATTCTAAGCAGCAAATCAAAATATTAGAATGATTTCTGAAGCATCACGTGACTAGAGTAATGATGCTAAAATTCAGCTTTGAAATCACAAGAATACATTGCATTTTAAAATATATTACAAAATAGAAAACAGTTATTTTAAATAGTAAAATCTTTCAAAATGTGACTTTTTGCTGTACTTTAGATCAAATAAAAGCAGGCTTGGTGAGAGAAAAAAAACATAAAAAATCTTACTGTCCAAGAACTTTTGACTGATAGTGTACTATGTGCTGCTATCTGCTATCTTTCCTGTGTTGCATCAGGTCACTATTGCCCTGTTGGCACTGCTTCAGCTGTACCGTGTCCTGTGGGTACGCTGGGACAGGTTACCAGGGCTCAGTCGGAGGCTGCCTGTGTTCCTTGCCCTACGGGCCTCTACTGCAGTTCACCTGGAACATCACAGCCACAAGGTCTGATATCATCCCACACTTTGGTTTTCGTTTTTGACTGTATCATAAGGACTAAATGTTTTTTGTTTGTAGGCCAGTGCCAGCAGGGTTATTACTGTCAAGGAGGTTCTCCAAATCCTGCACCTCTCAATACGACTGGCTACCTCAGGAACGGCCCCTGTCCGCAGGGTCACTTTTGCCCTTCTGGAACCCTAATGCCTCTGCCTTGCCCAGCAGGCAGCATTCGCAACCTCACCGGTGTGTACAGACCCACACGTTTGTTTTAATATAGTCTATAAAAAATTCAGAGCCTCTAAGGAAAAAGTATTAAAGCCGTTCAAAAGGGCAGTTATTATATGCATCAAAAAACCACTAGAGGAGCAACATTTAGTTACATATGAATAATTTACCAAGGATGGGGCATCAAAATAAATGAGCTATCAAAAACAATAGGCTGTGTGGCTTAAAAGCACCGGTGCGTTATAACATTGCACAGATTTAACTTGTGTTGCTCTTATAAATTCACTCTAGCAGTATACTTTTAAATATTTCACATGCATCTAAATGTTGCCCTTTCCATATTCTCTGGACCCTTTTGCAGTTTAATATTTTATCATTTACCTTTTTTATTTACTAGCATATGGTGTTTTGTTTTCATAATATTGATCTGCCCACAGGGGGTTACTCCATAGAAAGCTGTCTTCCCTGCCCAGCAGGGCATTATTGTGCTAGCGAGGGCCTGGATGCTCCAAGTGGACCCTGCGCTGCAGGTTTTTACTGCCCTGTAGACTTCTCCTCCACCACCCCACACGCTTTCCTCTGCCCCAAGGTTGGTTCGACCTCTTTCACACCTTTTTCTATCTCTTTTTAATCTGAGCTCAGCAACCTGATTGACAGGTTTTGCTCTCTCAGGGTCATTACTGTCCCTTGGGCTCACCTCTGGCCTTGCCCTGTCCCACGGGACAGTACCAGCCGAATCCGGGCTCGGATAACTGCATTCCCTGCCGTCCAGGATATTACTGTGAGGAGGCAATTATTGGAGACCCCCGGCCTTGCCCGCCGCACTCATACTGCCCCGCAGGTAACCCATGCTGCTGCAACTCTTTATAATGTGTCATTAGTACATGCACATTATCTGATTTTGCTTGTAATTGCAGCCACAATGGTTCCTCAGCCCTGTCCCAATGGCACATACACCCCACATGAGGTCGGGGGTCTGCAGGAGGAGAGAGAGTGTTTGCCATGTCCACCAGGAAAGTTCTGCAAGTATGTTGATAGATCATATAAGGCTGCTTCTTCCACTTATGACCTTGTTAAATAAATAAACTCTCTCTTATTTTATTATTTATTTGTATACTACTATTCAGATGTTTGGGTCAGTAAGAATTTGAATGTCTTTGAAAGTCTCTTATGATCACCAAAGCTGCTTTTTTTATCAGAATACAGTAAAACATTATTACATTTGAAAATAACTGTTCTAATATATTTTAAAATGTAATTTATTCCTGTGATGGCAAATTTGTGTTTTCAGCATCATTACTCCAGTCTTCAGTGTCACATAGTCCTTCAGAAATTATCTAATATGCTGATTTAATGCTCAAGAAACATTTCTTATTATTATCAATGTTGAAAACAATTGTGTTGGTTAATACTTTTGTGGAAAATGTAATTTTACATTGTAGGCTTACATATTTTTCAGGATTCTTTAATTAATGGAAATTTCCAGGACTGCCTTTATATGAAGTTTTTGTACCATTATAAATTGCTTTACTGTCACTTTTGATAAATTTTATATGGAAGTCGGTTTTCCATCACTGAGTAAAAAAAAAAAAAAAAGAGGTAATTGTGACTTTTCATCTCACAAATTTAACTTTTTTCCAACTTCCAATTGCATGTTATAAAGTCAGAATTGCAAAATATAAACTCACAACTGTGACTTTTTTCACAGTTATAAATCCAAATTGTGAGATATAAACTCGCAATTTTAAGAAAATAGCACTCTTTTTCCCCCTCAGAATTGGAATTTATAATTTCGCAGTTCTGAGAAAAAAAATTGTGAGAAAAAAAAAAACGAATTGCGAGATATAAACTTACTTTGAAAGAAAAAAGTCAGATTTCTGAGTTAAAAACTTGCGTTTGCAAGGAAAAAAAGTCTATTATTTTGCTAACTGTTTTTATCTCGCAGTTCTGAGTAAAAAAAAAGAATTGTGAGGAAAAAAGAAGTCTGAATTGTGAGATACAAACTTGCATTAGAGAAAGTCAGAATTGTGAGTTTTTATCTTGCAGTTCTGAGAAAAAAATTCTGAATTGTGAAAGAAAAAATTTAACTGAGAAACAAACTTGCATTGCGAGAAAAAGTCAAAATTGCGAGTTCCCTTCCGGAGGGAACTCTACGCTGCGTCCTGGTTCAGGACACTTTGGGAACTGCCTTCAGCATGACCGGTTCTGAAACAAGCTATAGAACAACGACAGTGAACTTGACACTGTCCGGCGCCAGCCTATGACATCATCAACAGGCGCCTGCTAGTATAAAAGCAGGTGCCTGAGAGCACAACACCATCTTTTTGTCTTCAGAGTCCTCTGTTCTAAACGAGTGAGTACAGCGATGCCTAGAGAAAGAAAACTGTTTAGGAAGTGTGCGGATCCGTGTCAGAGAAATCTGACACTTGATGACGCACACGACCTTTGTTTGGTGTGTTTAGGTGTAAGAGCACGCGCGCTCGGCTCTAGAAGAGCGGAGCGCGTTCATTGTGAGAGTTTCACTTTGAAGAAACTCCGTTCTCGTCTGGCCCTTTTCTCGAGGGAATCGGGCCATCCATCTGCCCCACGCTGCTCCGGTCCCGCCACAGCTGAGGCTGCTCGGCGGCTGAGATTGCGGGGCTCACAGGTGGAGCTGGCTGACGAGTTTGAGAGAGCGTTTAATCGCTCGCGCACGTCAGCCGGAGACGAGAATGCGCTGCTAGCGGATGATGTGTTGTCTCTCACATCCTCCGGTTCTGCAGCGAGTGCTCTTTTGGCTTCAAGCCAGGGCGAGCAGGAGGTTGAAATGGAACAAATATGAGCTCGTTTGAGCCCATGCAGCCTCTCTGCCCTGCATATGAAGAGTTGATGTCTGTTATGGACCGCGCGGCTGCCCGCTTGTATCTACAGTGGAAGCCCGCGAGGGAAGAGGCCGCTCTCGGCAGACTAGACGAGCGGCTTCTTCCGGGCCATGACAAAGCCAACTCCTGTGAGCCTCCCATTCCTTCCTGATCTGCTTAAGAGATCGAGAGGGAATGGGACAGGCCATATTCAGCCCGCATTCACAGGCATCGGCATGTGAATCATGCTGATGTCGAGGGAATGCACGGGCGCGGATATGTGACGATGTCTCTCGCTGACGGTTGCGAACTATCTCTCAGAGCGAGGGACATCGACCCTGAAGGCTCCAAAGCATATGCGGCAGTGGCCGGTGCTCCTCTGCACACGATGGCAGTGTTGCAGAGGCGCACCAGGCTGATCTGCTGAAAGATCTGGACCGAGCCCCGGGATTTGCATCCCTTGCCGGTCCACGCCTCCACCTAAACACCGGGGGGAAACCAGGCCCGTCCTGGCCCAAGGGCCAGAGACGAGGCCAGGTCGCCAGTTTGGGGCTACCTGCCCCTTCCTTTTCCCCTTGACTCCGGGGCTGGGCCAACGATGAGACCTAGGCTCCATCTGTTGGCCCGGTATGTGAACAGTAAAGACACTTTAATAAAATATTCAAGCGTGTATGTGTATGTTTTCTTTTGTCTACCAGCTCCGCTTGGGTGTTTACTATTGCAGTTTCGAGCTCCTCTCGAGTTCTACTGCCACCAAGTGCCGAGTGTAGCCAGGTCTCCCCTCGTTTTATAAAAGAAAACAGTGTGTAGAGACCTCAACTCGTAGAAACCCCCTCGTGGGTTAAGCGTTGTCAGGTTTTGAAACCTCCGCTAGAGTGAGCTTGGTGTAGACATGACCCAACATACATATACATACGAGAATAACCCTCTTGAGCGTTGTTAAGCTGCTTCAGGCGGAGTATCGCTCTGCCGAAGCCTCCGCTCACTCAAACCCTGCTAAGAGTAATACTCTTTTTGCATGAGTGTGGTCAGGTACCTTCCCTGTGTATTTTCATATACACATATGTGAGACCTCCACTCCTGGGAGTTTGTGTGCTAGGGTGAATAGAGCGTTGTCAAGGCTCCCTCTCTGAGAGAGAGGTGTTTTACTGGAGCCTCCGCTCTCTTTAAAGAGCCCCGCTTTGAAGTAGAATTGAGTGTAGCAGGCCTAGGAGGCCTCCTCTCTGTGAAGTCCTCTGTGAAGAGAGACATATAAAGATAATACTTCTTAGCACTGAATGTGGCAGGTCATTTTTAGACCTCCATTCATGAGAGCTTTTTACTGGGTCGAGTGTTGCTAGGCTCCCTCTATGTGAGGTGTTTCTGTTAAGCCTCCACTTCCCAGAAATACAGGCCGGGAGAACACAAGGTTAAGGCAGCTTGTGAACTCTTTCCGTGGACCTGTCACTACAAGCGTTGAGTGTAATACAAAGTAGGCCTCCCTTCCATGAGAGGGCGTGTATTCCAAGGCCTCCACTCGATAGAGCTTCCTCAGTTGAGCGTCGTCAGGCTTATGTTCGAGAGCTTAAAGCCTCCCTCACTGAAAGCTCCGCTTCCGGGTTCTGCTATCACCCGGGATAATACAGGTGTCTTTCTCGCGAAACGCTTAGAGCACCTTCTTAAATCCACGTTAGTGGTGTTTGCTCACGCAAGTCTTTGAGCACTCTCTGAAATCCACGCGAGTGGTGAGTGCACTACTCAGGCACTTCACTAAAATCCATACTTATGGTAAGGTTCCTCCCGTAAAGGCAGGTTCCTTCTTCAAATCCCTCACGGGTTGGACCACGCAGGATAATCCTCCGTGCCCATTTTTTCGAGTTGGTTCCAAAACCCTTAAGTTTTACAACTCCTTTGATAGCACAGTGTAATAGGTCTCCCTCTGTCACAGCCAACAGTACTGAGACCTTCACTCTCACAGTTATAGCAGCTGGCAGGCCCATGAGTGCCTCGCTGACTATTTTTTGGGGGAGTGCAGTCTTCCACTCACCAAAAACTAGTGTTGTAGGCTTCTCTCCTTGGAGATGTAGTCTCGGAGCCTCCACTACACAGAGCTAGATGATAAATGAGAATTTTTCATTATTGGCTCTGACTGTGAGTATCTGCCTTTCTTGAGCGTCGAGTGTAGTCAGGCCTCCCCTCGCCTAGAGGGTTTTACCTGAGGCCTCCACTCTGAAGAGTTTCCTAGGGAGAGCGTCGTAGGCCTCCTCTCGCTTAGAGAGTCTTTCTGCTGAAGCCTCCCCTCTCCAGAAGCTCCGCTTTCAGGCTCCGCTATCGCCTAGAGACTGCAAATCTGGTGATCCTCGCTATGCTCAGGACACCTACTCAAAACCACATTTGTGGTGTTTGCTCACGCGAAGTCTTTGGGCATTCTCTAAAATCCACGTGAGTGGTAAGTGCACTGTTCAGGCACTTCACTAAAATCCATACTCATGGTAAGGTCCCTCCCGTAAAGGCAGGTTCCTTTCTCCCATGGACCACGCAGGGTTCCTCCGTGTCCATTCTCTGAGCTGGTTTTTCTCAAAAACCTTTTAGTTTTCCAGCTCCAATTCAGATAGCGCTGCTAGCAGGATCGAGTGTCGGGCCTCCTCAGGCCTCACTCTCCAGGAGAGCTCCAAAATGAAGGTATTTCTGTCGCACAGGCTAGTCAGCCTCGCGGATGACCTTCAAGGCTAGAGTGTAGCTAGGTCATGAGACCTCCACTCTCAGAGTTCTTCCTTGCTAAGCACGGAGGTGTGTAAGGCTCCCTCTTTAGAAAGCCTCCACTCTCCAGACTCCACTCAGGCAGTACTGTCGTTTAGGCTGTTCAGCTTCGATGAACGCCTGCAGTGTTGAAGTGTAGTAGGTCTTGGGACCTCCACTCTTAGAGTCCTTCTGCTGCTCGCAGAACATTGCCAGCCTCACTCACAGAGTGTTGCCAGGCTTCCTTTCGGCAAAGCCTCCACTCCTCGGGAAATCTCCACTTAGACAGGCCTGCTGCACAGGCTATTCAGCCTCACAGGCCGTCGTCAGTGTCAAGTGTAGTTAGGTCATGAGACCTCCACTCTGTAGATTCCCTCTGAGCAGAAGCTCCACTAGGGTAGTTCGGGTTGCATAGGCCATGCAGCCTCACTGAATAGCCCCAGTGTCGAGTATAGGCTTTTTCCTCCGGGCGTGAGTGTAGCCAGGTCTCCCCTCACTGAAGGGCTAGTGAGACCTCCACTCCTAAGAGCTGGTGGACTGAACGTTGTCAGGTTTCCTCTCTTTTTAGAGAGTCTTCTGTGAAGCCTCCGCCTCCAGTACTTCTAGGCGTGAGTGTAGCCAGGTCTCCCCTCACGGCAGGGTTATTTGAGACCTCCACTCCAAAGAGCTAGTGGATGGAATGTTGTCAGGTTTCCTCTCTTTCAGAGAGTCTTTTATGAAGCCTCCATTCTCCAGAAGCTCCGCTTTCAGTACTTTCAAGCGTGAGTGTAGCCAGGTCTCCCCTCACTGGAGGGTTATTTTGAGACCTCCACTCCTAAAGAGCTAGTGGATGGAATGTTGTCAGGTTTCCTCTCTTTTCAGAGAGTCTTTTATGAAGCCTCCATTCTCCAGAGGCTCCGCTTCCAGTACTTTTAAGCGGGAGTGTAGCCAGGTCTCCCCTCACTGCAGGGCTATTTGAGACCTCCACTCCTAAGAGCTAGTGGATGGAATGTTGTCAGGTTTCCTCTCTTTCAGAGAGTCTTTTATGAAGCCTCCATTCTCCAGAAGCTCCGCTTTCAGTACTTTCAAGCGTGAGTGTAGCCAGGTCTCCCCTCACTGGAGGGTTATTTTGAGACCTCCACTCCTAAGAGCTAGTGGATTGAATGTTGTCAGGCTTCCTCTTTTTTAGAGAGTCTTTTATGAAGCCTCCATTCTCCAGAAGCTCCGCTTCCCCATCTATACCTGTAGCACTGAATGTTGTCAGGTCCCTAGAGCAGGCGTTCGCCCTGCCGAGACCTCCATTCCCTAAACTCCGCCCTTTATGGTCAGGGCGTTTATGAGCTCCTTCACTTAGGGAGCTAAGTGTAGTAGGCTTCCTCTAGGCCTCCACGCTTGAGAGTTGTGTGCACAGGTAGCCGGGCTAGCCGTGGCAGGTCACTGGGCCCCAGCGACTCTCGCTGATGCAGGGGTGATTTCCTTCTTGACTCCTCATTCAGTCAGTTTGATCACCTATCCCTCGGCATGGCGGAGTTGGTATAAGCGTTCCCAAAGTGTCCTGAACCAGGACGCAGCGTAGAGTTCCCTCCGGAAGGGAACGTCTCGGGTTACGTATGTAACCTTAGTTCCCTGAGGACAGGGAACGAGACGCTGCGTCTCAGGGCCATGCCTCGGGCCCTGCACAGACCTCCGTCCAACAAAAAGATGGTGTTGTGCTCTCAGGCACCTGCTTTTATACTAGCAGGCGCCTGTTGATGATGTCATAGGCTGGCGCCGGACAGTGTCAAGTTCACTGTCGTTGTTCTATAGCTTGTTTCAGAACCGGTCATGCTGAAGGCAGTTCCCAAAGTGTCCTGAACCAGGACGCAGCGTCTCGTTCCCTGTCCTCAGGGAACTAAGGTTACATACGTAACCCGAGACGTTCTTGCAGTTCTGAAAAAAATTAATTGTGAGAAAAAAAATCTGAATTGCGTACTTTGCAAGAAAAACAATAATTGCCAGATTACAAACTTGCAATCCTGAGAAAAAAATGTGAGGAAGGAAGTCTGAATCGCGAGGAAAAAATGGTGAAATCAAAAAGCTGAATTGTAAGATATAAACTCGCATTTGAAGAAAAAAAAAGTCAGAATGGCAAAATACAAACTCGCATTTGCGAAAAAGGTCAGAATTGCGAGTTTATATCCCGCAATTGTAAGTTTATATCATGCAATTCTGAGAAGTATATTGTGAAAAAAGTCGCAGTTACCTTTTTTATGTGGTGGAAATAAGCTTTTATAATTTAATGCATCCTCCCTGAATAAAAGTATTAATAATACTCAAATTAAAAACTTCCGTACAGTATGCTCAAGCATGAAACCCCTTGTCACTGTATGCTTATAATGTATGGAGTTCAAAATAACAGCGTGAAATAGAGTTTGAAATAAAATGTTTTGTATAATTATGCGTGAATTTTCTAAAAAAAAACAAAACAAAAAAAACTGATCCCTTACTGATCCCAAAATGGCAGTGTACAGTACGTGCATCACTTTCTTATTTTAAAAATTCAGTTATTGGGTTATTGTGTCCGATTACTCCTTAGGGCTGGCCAGGTGAAAGGCCTGTGCGCTGCTGGATTCCTGTGCATCTCTGGCAGTTCAGAGTTTACCCCTCAGGCCACTTTTCTGCTCAACAGAGACCAGTGTGAATGGGGAGCTCAGTGTGCTGGACCCTGTCCTGCTGGTACATTATTCATCTTCCTATAAACCCCTCCATGAATCCAGAGAAGAGTCTTGATACACAAATAAAGCGATCAAGGACCTGTTTTATATGATCTGAATGTCAAAAGATATTTACACTGTAGCTTTTGAGTGTGTGTTTACTCCTGGTCCTGTTTATTTGGACAGGCTTTTATTGCCCTGAAGGCACAGAAGAACCTTTATCTTGCCCTGCCAACACTATAAGAGAAACCCCTGGAGCAAGTACTATCCATGACTGCCTCCCTTGTCCCCCAAGACACTGGTGCCAAGAGGGTACATCAACTGCTTTTTGCTTTTTGTAAATATGTCCAATTGTACTTTAAATCTCACAGTTAATTCCTGAGAGATGTCCATATAGTAGGGTATACTTAGTACTGTATAGTAGCTTGTTACATCCTTGCTTTCTGTCTTTTTACAGGTGATCCCATCCCACACATGTGCCCACCAGGCTATTACTGTGATGGGATAGCTGATTATGAGTCTGATGGGCGGCCGGGGCCTAGAGTATGCCCCCTTTTTACATACAGGCCCACGCCTGGGGCAGGAAGCAAAGGAGACTGTCTCACCTGCCCCCCTGGCACTTTTTGTAACTCCACAGGTCTGACATACCATGCATAACATATACAGTTGAAGTCAAACGTTTATATACATTTTTCAAAATCTGCAAAAGTTTCATTATTTTACCCAAATAAATCATACAAAATGCATGTTATTTTTTATTTAGTACTTATCTGAACAAGACATTTCACATAAAATTCATTTAAATATAGTCCAAAAGAGAAAATAATATTTGAATTTATAAAAATGACCCTGTTCAGGAGTTTACATACACTTGATTCTTAATACTCTGATCATTCAGGTAACAACCACAGTATTAAGAATCAAGTGTATGTAAACTTTTGAACAGGGTCATTTTTATAAATTCAACTATTATTTTCTCTTTCTCTTAATTTTAGAAGCTGTATGTAAACTTTTGACTTCATGTGTACATATCATATACTTGTATAACTGCTTAATTGCATGTTCATAATGATGATCTATATTGATTTACATATTTGTGTTCCTTTCATTAATAAACCTTCTGTTATTATTACTGTCTCCCCTAGGGCTCACTGATTTCTCCAGCTTCCTTTGTCCACCGGGTCATTGGTGCAGTGGGACAGGTTTCCCAGTGCCCTGTCCTGCAGGCACCATGAGGGCACAGGCAGGGGCAGCTGCTGTCAGTCAGTGTGAGTCTTGTCCTCCTGGTACCTATTGTCCAGACCCTCGCACCAAAGGCCAGCCTAATACTGCAGGCATCCCATGCCGAGCTTCTTACGAATGTGTTTCAGGTCGGTGTGATTTCTGATTCTGACTGATTTCAACAAATGCAGTAAAAGTTTATGAAAGGTATGTAACAAAGTGATCCATCATACAGGCTCAGTGACAGAGACACCTTGCAGAGCTGGTTCATACTGTAGACCCCAGACAAGAGAGCCAACACCGTGTCCTGCAGGATACTATTGTCCTGAAGGATCTCACACCTACAGCTCACCACAGCAAGCGTAAGCACCAAACTACTAGAGATGTACAATATACCTTGAGGGAAAAAAGTATTTGATCCCCTGCTGAATTTGTATGTTTGCCCACTGACAAAGAAATTGATAGTCGATCAGTATAATTTTAATGGTAGGTTAATTTGAACAGTGAGAGACAGAATAACAACAAAATCCAGAAAAACTCATTTCAAAAAAAGTTATAAATTGATTTGCATTTTAATGAGTGAAATAAGTATTTGACTCCTTCACAAAACATGACTTAGTACTTGGTGGCAAAACCCTTGTTCGCAATCACAGAGGTCAGGTATTTCTTGTAGTTGGCCACCAGGTTTGCGCACATCACTGGAGGGATATTGTCTCACTCCTCTTTGCAGATCCTCTCCAAGTCATTAAGGTTTCAAGGCTGACGTTTGGCAACTCGAGCCTCCACACTCCAGGACCTTAATGTGCTTCTTCTTGAGCCTTTGTTGCCTTGGCTGTATGTTTTGGGTCATTGACATGCCCCTCCACGACCCATTTTCAATGCCCTAACTGGGGGAAGGGGGTTCTCACTCATCATTTGATAGTACATGGTCCCGTCCATTGTCCCTTTGAGGCGGTGCAGTTGTCCTGTCCCCTTAGCAGAAAAACACCCCAAAGCATAATGTTTCCACCTCCATGTTTGACAGTGAGGATGGTGTTCTTGGGGTCATAGGCAGCATTTCTCCTCCTCCAAACACAGCGAGTTGAGTGGATACCAAAGAGCTCGATTTTGGTCTCATCTGACCTCAACACTTTCCCCTAGTTCTCCTCTGAATCAGTCAGATGTTCATTGCAAACTTCAGACGGACATTGCAAGCACTGCAGGATTTCAGTCCTTTCTCGTCGTAGTGAGTTACCAATTGTTTTCTTGGTGACTATGGTCCCAGCTGCCTTGAGATCACTGACAAGATCCTCCTGTGTAGTTCTGGGCTGATTCCTCACTGTTCTCATGATCATTGAAACTCCACATGGTGAGATCTTGCATTGAGCCCCAGACCAAGGGAGATTGACACAGTCACAGTATTTTGTGTTTCTTCCATTGACAAATAAGTAGCCTATTTCAGCCTTGTGTAGGTCTACAATCTTGTCCCTGACATCCTTGGACAGCTCTTTGGTCTTGGCCATGGTGGAGAGTTTGGAATCTGATTGATTGATTGCTTCTGTGGACAGGTGTCTTTTTATGACAAAATCAGCAGGGGATCGAATAACTTTTTTCCTCACTGTATTGCAACAGTATCAGTTATTGTGCAATATTAGAGATTTTCCGATTGAATGTTTAAAGGAATAGTTCACCCAAAAATGAAAATTCTGTCATTAATAACTCACCCTCATGTCGTTCCAAACCGTAAGACCTTCATTCATTTTTGGAACACAAATTAAGATATTTTTGATGAAATCATAGAGCTTTTCTGACATATCTCGTTTTGCAGATGTACTTTTCCACATTACTGCCCAGCCAACAGCTCTGCCATGCTGTCTTGTCCAGACGGCTGGATGCCGCTGAACACCAGTGGGTTGAGGAAATCTCAGGAGAGCAGCTGTATGCTGTGTGGGGCCGGCACCTATCGGCCCAGTCGCTCCCCTCACCTCCAGTGCCTCCTCTGCCCTCCAGGACATCACTGCCCTCCGGGTCAGTACTGATAAGCTCCCATAATACAAACAATAGCAGCACTGACTGATTATGTTTACTAATTTAATGATCTGTTTACTAGGCTCGCACCATTATAGTGATCAACCCTGTCCAGTAGGGTACTTTTGTCCACAAGGCAGCTCTGATCCTGTTCCCTGCCCGCCCGGCTCATATGGAAACCGCACTAGTGCTGAATCACTTGAGGAATGTCACAAATGCCCACCAGGCACCTTCAATCACTTGCATGCCCAGAGAGCCTGTTTCCCCTGTGGGAGTTCGTCCACCTCAGATGCAGGTCAGACTGTGTTGTAGGAATCTAAAGGACACTTTCTTAAAGGGATAGTTCACCCAAAAATTAAAATTATGTTATTAATTACTCACCCTCATGTTGTTCCAAACTTGTAAGACCTTTGTTCATCTTTGGAACACAAATTAAGATATTTTTGATGAAATCCAAGAGCTTTCTGGTTCAACACAACTGACATGTTCAAGGTCCAAAAAGGTAGTAAGGACATGTAAAATAGTCCATGTGACATTAGTGGTTCAACCTTAATGTTATGAAGCTATGAAGATACTTTTTGTGTGCAAAGAATGCATTTTCTGTCACTCTTAAAAAACAAACCAGAGCATGTAATGTATCTATTTTGTGTCTTTTCATAGGGGCGTCCTCTTGTACCTGCATAGGCAAAAACCGAGCGTTTCAGCACTCAGATGGGTCGTGCTTGTGTAAGACCGGTTTTGTCTTCTACAATGAATTAGACTTCAAAAGCTCCACAGCAGACAGTGAACTAGACTGCCAGCCTGAGGTGAGATGTATGCACTTTAGCCTTTATGTTTCTTCAGTATATTTGTGTTACGAGACAGTAAGGAGCTCTTCGTTCTGTGTAGGTGAAGAAGCGCTGTGGGGCAGGTCAAGTGAGACTGGCCTCTACGCTGGAATGTGTTGTCCCATCCACCTACTCCTGTAACGTCACATGTGGGCCTCAGGGTGGGACTTTAGATGTAGGCATGGGCATGTAAGTTCTCTGTTCCAGTGAGGACTGAGACTTCTGTGTATATAATCTTAACACTTTACAATAAGGTTTAATTAGTTAAAGGATTAATTCACTCCTTAATTGAATTTTCCTGATAATTTACTCACCCCCATGTCATCCATTCTTCAGTCGAAAAGAAATTAAGGTTTTTGAGGAAAACATTCCAGGATTTTTCTCCATATAGTGGACTTCAATGGGGACCAACAGATTGAAGGTCCAAATTGCTGTTTCAATGCAGCTTCAAAGGAATCTACATGATCCCAGCTGATCCAGCCAAACGATCACTCATTTTCTGTAAAAAAAAAAAAAAAAAAGTATATAATTTTTGACCACAAATGCTTTAAAAACTCCATCTCATTTTCTCCTACCTTTTTTTGTAAAGGGTGTTTGACACTGAGGCGGTACTTCTGCTTACGTCATGCTTGATCTTTCCAACATGACTACGTAATGCACGAAGTCCAGTTAGTGCAAGACAAGCATTTGTGGTTAAAAAGTAAATACATCTTTTATTTAAAAAAAAGTCAGATCATTTCACTAGATAAGACCCTTATTTCTCAATTTGGGTTGTGTAGAGCCTTTTGAAACTGCATTAAAACTGCAATTTGGATCTTCAGCCCATTAATCCCTATTAAAGTCCACTATATGGAGAAAAATCCTGCATTTTTTTCCTCAAAATCCTTAGTTTCATTATGACTGAAAAAAGAAAGACATGCACATCTTGGATGACATGGGGGTGAGTAAATAATCTTTTTCCTGCAGTTGTCACTGCTATAGGTACGTGTCAGCGGAGGAGCTGTGTAACTCTTCATGTGTGTCCACACTGCCGGTGCTCTCTGCCAGGCTGGATACAGACGGACAGCTGATGTTGAGAATCCAAGCTGCGGATGAAAGCAAAACCTGGAGCAGGGTGAGATCTGGACTTGTTAAAGACAATTCAATATACTGTGCTTATTGATGTAAACTCATACTAAATATAACATTGTTTCATTTTTCTCTCAGAATATGATAGATGTACTAGGACCAGATGTTCATATCAAGAACATTGGAAGTATCCACTTTGTCCAGTTTGCTCCTGAGGGAGTGTTTGGTTGGATTTTAAAAGACCCTGCGCTCATTGACTCTTTAGTAAGAGGTAAGCTGGCATCTCCAGACTCAAACATTTTGCCCAAGCCTTTTTAAGTAGAAGTCCTATCCTACACTTATTGATAAGCTTATATATTCTTTATCAAGATCCAGAACATAAATCTTTAACATAAAATTTCACTGACCCCAAACTTTTGAACAGTAGGTTACATTAGTATTAAATTAATACAACTGTATAAATTAACCATATATTCTGATCAAACAAAAACATTAACAATAAACAGTACACTACCAGTCAAAAGTTTTTGAACAGTAAGTTTTTTCATGTTTTTTTAAAGAAGTCTCTTCTGCTCACCAAGCCTGCGATTATTTGATCCAAAGTACAACAAAAAAACAGTCAAAGATGGAAATATTTTTACTATTTAAAAACTTTTTTCTATTTGAATATATTTTAAAATGTAATTTATTCCTGGGATTTCAAAGCTAAATTTTTAGCATCATTATCATTCAGAAATCGTAGTTCAGAAGAACAGCATTTGCTTTAATTCTTTGATACTTTGATTCAAATAAATGCAGACTGTTTTAAAAATAAAAAAAATTAAAATCTATGGCTTATGGCTGGTAGTGTACAGTTATAAAGTACCAAATAAATTGTTGTAAAAAGTTATTTGTTCATGATACCTAATGCATTAATAGATGTTAACAAACTAAACTTTATTGTAAGGAATTACAATTATTATCAATTTTTAGTACACAGCCCTTGTAATACTTAATTCTGATTGATCCGTGTATATTTAATGACTCTAACTGATCTTCTATTCTTTCTATTTCCTATTCTTTACTAGTTCTATGCTGCTGCATTCTCAAGACGTCAAATAAATTTTTGATCAGTATTTCACATTTATTCCTTAGCTTTTAAATAAGCAGAATCATTTACAGTCAGCTGGCTATTAACACAAATTAAACCCCTTCAAGATAGTACAAGAACACCTTGTCTGGGTTTATTTTATGGTAATGACTGTTGTACTGTACATTATGTCTTACATAGTCTGCACTTCATTAAAACATTAAAGCTGGCAGTATTTTCTTTCAGAGCCAGTTGAAATTCTGGAGAGGGATTTCAGGAAGAAACGACATGCTGATCAGAATGAGGTTTCCGAGCCTCTTCCACGGATCCCCAATCCCATAGCATGTCTGTCCCCAAACGACATGCTCATCTTTCAGTTCACCATCAACCACACCGGTATGGCTTTGTCAAATACAGCAATAAAAATGAAGATCTCTTGTGGTATGCATGTTACATGTCATTCTGCGAATTTAGACCGCCACCACAGCCACTTCCCAGTGTACCAGAAGGACCACCTGTTCAGCAGTAACCCTGGCTGGGATTTTGGGGCATTTAGACGTCTGCAGCATCTTGTCAAACACACGCAGCTAAATTCCAGCAGGTAAGACTAGATACTGTAGGTACAGTGCCTTGCAAAAGTATTCATACTCCTTCTTGTTTTGTTATGTCGCAGCCTAATGTTATCCTTAACTTAACATTCAGAAAGTTGTCTATAAGCTACGCTTGCTGTGTGCTTAGGGTCATTGCCCTGTTGGAACATGAACCTTCTGCCCAGTCTGAGGTTCTGAATGCTTGGACTGGGTTTTCATTATAACTGTTTCTATATTTTACCGTGTTAAGCTTTCCTTCTACTCTGAGTCCCTCAGTACCAGCCATGAGGCTGCTACCAGGACACTTTACTTTTAGGATGGTACTTTCCAGGTGATGAGCAGTGCCTAGTTTCCTTCATACATGATTCTTGGAATTGAGGTTCATCAGACCACAGAATCTTGTTGTCTTCACTGAAGAGAGGATTGAGTCTTGCCACACCACCATAAAGCCCAGATCGGTTGAGTGTTGCAGTAATGTTGTCCTTCTGTAAGTTTCTCCTATCTCCACATATGATAGTGGAGCTCAACTAGAGAGACTATCAGGTTCTTGGTCACCACTCTTCAGCCCTTCTCCATCAAATGCTCAGTTTGTCCAGCTCTCCCTGCTGAAAAAAAAACAGCAAATGCTGGTTAGGTATGTTTTGGTATGTATGTTTTTGCTGGTTTATGCTGGTCCTTTGCTGGTCATGTTGCTGGTCTTTGACCAGCAACATGAACAGCATAAACCAGCAAAGGACCAGCATTAACCAGCTATGGACCAGCATAAACCAGCAAAGGACCAGCAAAAACCAGCAAAGGACCAGCAAAAACCAGCAAAGGACCAGCATAAACCAGCTAAAACCAGCATCCCAGCACCAAAACATACCTAACCAGCATATGCAGTTTTTTTTTTTTTTCAGCAGGGCTAGGAAGAGTTCTGGTTGTTCCAACTTTTTCCATTAAGTGTAATGGAGACTATATGCAGCAGATTTTTTTCTTAACTCTTCCCCAGATGTGTGGCTTGATGTAATCCTGTCTCTGAGCTCTACAGGCAGTTTTTTTTTTTTTTTTTTTTTACCTCAGGGTTTTTTTTTTTTACCTCAGGGTTTTTGCTCTGATATGCATTTTCAGCTGTGCCTTTCCAAATCATACCCATTCAATTAAATTTGCCACAGGTTAACTTCACTCGAAGTGTAGTAACATCTACAAGCAATATGAATGCTCCTGAGCTAAATTTCAGCTGTCCCAGTAAGGATATGAATACTTATGCAATGGAATCATTTATGACCCTGTACCACAAAACCAGTCATAAGGTTAAATTTGACAAAACTGAGATTTATATATCATATGAAAGCTCAATAAATAAGCTTTCTATTGATGTATGGTTTGTTAGGATAGGACAATATTTGACTGAGATACATCTATTGGAAATCAGAAATCTGAGGATGCAAAAAAATCAAAAAGACTGAGAAAATCACCTTTAAAGTTGTTTTGGTTCTTTGGTTCTTAACAATGCATATTACAAATCAAAAATTACATTTTGATATGTTTACAGTAGGAATTTTACAAAAAATCTTCATGGAACATGAACTTTACTTAATTTCTTAATGATTTTTGGCATAAAAGAAAAATCTAAAATTTTGACCCATGCAATGTATTTTTGGCTATTGCTACAAATAAACCCCAGCGACTTAAGACTGGTTTTGTGGTCCAGGGTCACATTTAGGTTTTAAATTTTTAATAAATTTGCAAAGCTGTTAAAAACCTGTTTTTTTTCTTTGCTATTAAGGGGTATGGAGTGTAGATTAATGTGGAAAAAAAGTAATTTAAAGCAGTTTAACGTAAGGCAGCAATATAACAAAATGTTAAAAAATGAAGGGGTATGAATACTTCCGCAAGGCACTGTACAGTATATCACATATAGCTTTCAACACAGATATGCAGCTGTTATTCGTGTGATTTATTTTATTAGATTTGCGCATGTGTTCATGGAGCCGGGAAAGTATGTTTTCCTGGATAACGCAGTGCCGGACTGGAGTCTGATAGTTGTTGTGAGTGAACAGGGCTCTGAGTGCAACCCCACAATGGCCGCGATCCAGCCCACGACCCCCGCACAGCTAGTACGACACAGGATTATTAAACAACACAGCTTAAACCTGCTTCCAGACTGGGGACTTATCACAGGTAAGTCAACTTTTAAAATAGAAAGTGGCATTTTTCGTGCTGACAGGAATGCTTAACATACTGTGCTTGGTGTTTCTCCATAGGGATCTTGTCTCTGTTGGTGTTGCTGATAATAGTGTTGACAGCCTCTGCTCTTGTCTTGAGGCCTAATCGGTCCAACCTCATCGCTCAAGGGAGGCCAAAGCCCAAGTGGCGCAGCTTGGGTGAACCCAGTGTTCCTATTGAATATGTTTATAATACAGACAGGTAAGTCAACTGCTTATTGCAGAGGTTTCTTGGTCTTGTGATGCCTAAATTCACTTGAAGCGTTTAAAGCAATAATAAGTAGCATAATAAGATGGTGCAGTTTTGTGCTTTGTTGTTTTGTTGTAGTGTGGACAGCTCTGAGCCACTAGGTCTGAGAGGGGTGGGAGAAGGAGCAGAATCAGAGGAACCTGCTGTTTGCAAAGGAGGTAACTGACAATCTTCTGAAATGTCTGACAGCTGATAAAAATATACAAAAGCTGATGAAATTCTGATGAATCCCATATTGATGTGAAGGTTTTAGAGCTACTCTAATGGAGCTGGAGGAGTTTAATGTGAAAACGCTGTATGACAAGTTAGAGGATCAGAATTTACATCTGGCATCCCAGCTGGCAAAGCACCGCAAAGACACACAGGAGTTTTATAGGAACATGTGCCAGCACATTGATGCTCTGAGGGTAAGACAGAAACTAAAGATAATAAATGCATTCAAAAATAACATGATCAGCTTGTAACTAATCAGTTTGTGTGTCTTCTATTCAGGACACACTAGAAAATATGGAACCCTCAAAACTGAACCAGCTGAAAAAAATACTAGACAATGAAGTTCTGATGAAAAGAGAAACTGCTCATGGTGAGTTAGCAGTTTGTTTTAACTTGGGTCTTACATGTGTATTAAACAGTTAAACAGTCACAGGTCTGTGAAAGTATTTGTACGTGAACCAGAGCCGTGGATGGGGCTGATGGAGGCCGTGCTGAGATCTTTGGAGGGAGTGCTGTGCAGGATGAATGGGGAGGTCTGGCAGCAACAGGACAGCACAGTTACAAACAGCCACAGAGACACTCGAGAGAGTGAACTTCACATCGGATACACTCAGGTTACTTATTTCAACCAATTAAAACAACACAGAGCCATGGATAAGCAGTGAATGCACATAAAAGTATTAATGAAATAGAAAACATTCTGTAATTTTCTCACACCCTTATAAGTAAATGTCATTCTTTAAATGCTTCACAATGATGCTTTTATCATTTTATGATCAGACCATATTACATCTTTAATCATAAGTGGTCTATTTGGTGTAATGTTTGATTTGATCTTTTGGGTAGTGTTGTTAACTAAAAATCTAGCATTGTGTTAGTTCTGGCAGGTAATTAGAATGCTATCAGTTGACTGTCAGTTGATCCAGTCCACTTCTACTTATAAAAAATGTCTGTCAAAACATTCATATTTATCCATATATAAGATCCCTTTAGTATTATTCAGCAGCTTATCGCATTGCCTAGAAGCAAATTACCCTCCTTCATCCCCAGCTTCTCCTTTTGTCCACAGTCAGGCTTTCTGATATTCTTGTTTCACTGTATCGGACTACTTTACCTCGAATTGTTCTGTTACATTACATTTTTATTAAGAACATCAAATATATCCGCTACATTTATGTTGGTTCTGTTCTGGAAGTCCATTTCCGCCACTGATTAAAAAATGACAAAAGGTAATTGTGACTTTTTATCTCACAATTTTGACTTTTTTCTCAGAATTGCATGATATAAATTTGCAATTGCTAGTTATAAAGTCAGAATTAAGGTTGCAATTCTGAGAATTGCGTGATAAAAACTCGTAATACTTTTCAGAATTGCAAGTTTACATCTCGCAGTTGTGACATTTTTCTCAAAACTGCAAGTTTATTTCTCAAAAATGTGACTTTTTCTTAGAATTGCCAGCTTATATCTTGCAATTGTGCCTTTTTTCTCAGAACTGCGAGTTTATATCACAATTTTGACTTTATAACATGTTATTGCAAGTTATTAAGTCAGAATTGTGAGATACAATCTTGCAATTCTGAGAAGTCTTTTTCCCCTCAAAGTTGGACTTTTGTGAGTTTAAATCTTTCAGTTATGGAAAAAAAAAGTTAGAACTGCGAGATAAAAAGTCAAAATTACGAGATTTTATCCCTCAATTCCTACTTTATTTCATGTAATTGTGTTTATATCACACTATTCTGACTTTTTCTTAGAATTACATGATATAAACTTGCAATGGCAAGTTATAAAGTCAGAATTGCAAGACATACAGTCGTAATTCTAAGAAATGAAGCCGTAATACTGAGAAATAAACTCACAGTTTTGACTTTATAACATGTACTTGCTTACTTCCTGTCAAAACTGGACTTAATAACTCGTATTTGCGAGAAGAGAAAGTCAGAAAAACTGCAATTCTTACTTTATTTCTTTAGTTTATATCACAATTCTTAGAAAAAAGTCAAAACTTTGTGTTGCACAAAGAAATAAAAATCAAAAAGGTTTGGAATGACACAGAAGTGAGTACATAATGATGTACTCATGTGCTCAATGTTTTGGGTGAACTATCCCATTAAGTATTTCTTTATCATTTTACAGTTTTCCCCTGCAGACATGTCAGAATTTAAAGTGGGTGCAGATACAGAGACGGCTTCCTCAGATCCAGGTTCGACCTTGTTAAAAACCAGTTTGCAGTATTTGACCCAGTGCTCCTGCTGTGCTAACAGTACATGCTCTCATCTGTCAGGTCAACAGCAGAGCACCATCCCCTGCATGAGTGAAGAAGAACTGGCCAAGTTTGTGTCTCTGACACCTCTGTCCAAAACACTGCAGGACATAAAGGAATCACTCCAGACTCTCGCCCACACGCCGAGGACAGAGGACGGTCGGTACACATTTGTGCATTTGGATTTCGTGAGCTAAAAATGAAATGCACTTTTAAAGAATTACAGTCAAACCACAAATTATTCAGAAACCAGATATAATTTTGTTATATTTTTTTACAAGTGGGTGCAGGACACTATAGTTCATTTATGTAAGTGAGGTTAGGAAAATAAACTATGACATATTATATCCAAAATTTCTTCATATAGTGGACTAAAATTTGATTTGACACTTTGACCTGACCATGTTTTGTTACATACCTTTCTATCAAAGTTATCTGACATTATCAAGATGAATTTGTTTTGACACAGTTTAACACTTGAGTTCTTGTCATATTTTATTACCATTTTCTAAACTATAGTGAATAAACTGTGATAATGTAAGAAATTTTGACTGTATATTGATATGTGACAACTAAAAATGCTACATTTCAAAAAAGTAATTTATCTATTCATCTGTTTTGTGTGCCATGTAAGGACTTCTAGTCATTTCAGAGATTTGTAATGACCTACATCTGCTTTCTTCTCCTTCAGTAATTATCAGCCCAGCAGAGAGTGAACCATCGCACCTGATCCCTGTCGCCCTTGACAACCTTTCCCCACAGCATTTCGCTGTCTTCCTGTTTGGCTGCCATGTTGTGCGTCTACTAAGCAGAGCTTGTTCCTCCCCCCCTGTCATGCTGCTGTTGGCCAGTACAGTGCCTGTCTCGCACTGTGATAACCTGCTGGCCTACTGCCATAAAGACTTTTATTATGACACAGCCAATCAAATTCTGTACATCCTAGAGAAGAAGCTTCAAAATGCTGGCCAGTTCATCTCCATTATCTTACACTCAATGGCCTACATAACTTCAGGTAAGCGAGATATCCATTACCTTCCCTAGAGAGTTGGCACGTCACTTAAGAACAAAATTTGTTTTGAAATAAGTCTCTTATCCTTACAAGGCTGCTTTTATTTGATTAATGATTTACTCACCTCCATGTCACCCAAGATGTTCATGTCTTTCTTTCTTCAGTCACAAAGAAGTTAATGTTTTTGAGGAAAACATTCCAGGATTTTTCTCCATATAGTGGATTTCAGTGTAGTGAAGGTCCAAATTACAGTTTCAATGCAGCTTCAAAGGGTTCTACACAATCCCAGTCAAAGTATAAGTGTCTTAAAAAAATATTTGTACTTTTTAACCACAAATGCTCATCTAGCTCTGTGATGTCTACTTCATCTCATTTTCAACTTCAGAATCGTCCAACCTAATTGTTTTACCTTTTTTTGTAAAGGGCGTTTGACTTTCTTTGCACGTTCGCTTTGAAAACACTGCAGCGAACCTTCCACCTACTGCAAGATGAGCATTTGTGGTTAAAATGTATATAAATTAGTATTTTTCTTATAAAATGGCAGATCATTTTGCTAGATAAGACCATTTTTCCCTGGCTGGGATCATGCAGAGCCCTTTGAAGCTGCATTGAAACTCCAATTTAGAGCGTCAACCCATTGGCCACCATTGAAGTGCACTATATGGAGAAAAATTCTGGAATGTTTTCCTCAAAAACCTTGATTTTTAGACAATTTAAAATATAAACATTTTCAGTATGTGACCCTGGACCACAAAACCAGTCAGAGGTAGCACGGGTATGTTTGGGTCAAAATTATCAATATTTTTTATGCCAAAAATCATTAGGTTAATAATTAAAGATCATGTTCTGTGAAGATATTTTGTACATTTCCTAGCGTAAATATATCAAAACGTAATTTCTGATTAGTAATATGCATTGATAAGAAATTGATTTGGTCACCTTTAAAGGCGATTTTCTCAATATTTAGATTTTTTGCACCCAGATTCCAGATTTTCAAACAGTTGTATCTCAGCCAGATATTGTCCTATCCTTACAAACATCAGTGGAAAGCGTATGTATAAATATGATCCTTATGACTGGTATTGTAGTACAAGGTATAAACTATATCTAAAATGCTTGTAAAGCTTAGATAGAGATATAAGTACCATCTTTCAGTAACATCGGAAAAGTTCTTCAAACATAAAACACAGCCAAGTTAAAAAGTTTGGCATTTCTATTTTTTACAGGCTCAAAATCTCTCGAATTTATAAAAGCCTTTCACTTGGCTGTATCTGCATTAAGCATGCAGTTGTTTCATCACTCGTTCACTGAGGACCAGAGGAAAGGAAAGGTAAGGCATGTGTTTAAAATACTGTTTATGTGAAATCCAGGTAGAGCTACAACATACTTTTGCTCACATTAGATGGATGAGGAAAACAAACCAGAGGCCTTTGGAACATTAGTAGAGGACTTCTTCAGCGTAAAAATACCCTCTGAAACCCATTTTGCTGAACCCCTGCTGGCAGAGAGGTTAGTATCTAATCTAAGGTGAGTTTTGACATTAGGAATGTACTAAAACTTTTAACATTAAGACCATGCTTTTCAATTGATTTTAGACTTCAAGTATATAAATACTTCAAGTTGGAACAGCTCCTGCAGGAACTAAAACCAACTCTAAAAGACAGACATGGAGATGGTAAGAGATTTTGAGAGTGCTTTTTACCAGAATACATTTTTAGCGAAGCAAACACCTAAGCACTGGTACAATTTTTGGTCTTTTGTGCATAGGACGAGGGCAAACTAGTATAAAGACTCAAGTCCCAGTGAGTAAAAGCACTTTTATGTTTTGTTTTATGTATTCTGAATACAAAGTGTGCACGTCCATGGAAATGTCTTCACGTTTTCATCTACCTGTGCTTCAGGTGCTGTGTGTGGAAAGAGAAACAAACAAACTTGAAGTGTACCAGCAGCTTTCCTCTGAACTCCACAGGGCAACACACAAACCAAACCCACTAGAGAAAAAAGAGTCCAGGTTTGACAATCTGCTTCAGGTAACAGCCAGCCTGACTCACCTTATGCTATTTTACATCCTAGATATTTGCAGGAGAACAAAATGCATTTAAATGTAGTTGTAAAATGTATTTCTCACTCCTCCTGTCTGTCTCTCATGCTTTTCACACTTGCAGGAGGAGAAGATTATGCTGGAGCTGCAAAAGTGTACGGTGGATCAGAGACTGAAAGAGATGAGAGACAGACTTTCAAAACTGAGCTCAAGCCAGCGAACAAGTCCTAATGAAGACAGACCAGCTCACGGCACAGTCTTCGCTCAGGAAGACAGCCAGACGCTCAGCAAATGCAAACCAGACAGCGGAGCAATAGAGAAACAGACACCTGTTGCAGGACAGTCCAGCAACAAGAAAAAGCAAAGCAAGCATATGGACAAAGATGAGGAGAAGAGTGTGACTGCGTGAGGTTTTGAAGAATTGAAAACACTGACAATATACATTTTTGTTTGAATTCTTAGCTTTTAATTGAAATAGAAGTCTTTTCTATTATAAATATTTTACTGTCACATTTGATCAGTTTAAAACATCATTGCTGAGTGAAAGAATTATTTTTTTTTGTCTGACCTCAAAACATGATTACTGATTTAAAATGTAAAAAAAGAAGTGAATACTCATGTGCCACTACAAGAACCAGGGACAATTTTACTTATTAAACATGCTATGCACTTCTGAGCTGTAATGTGGCATGTTTTATCTGGGCTTTTCCAGTCAGTTTATGCACGCCCATGCTCAGAGCCGGGCTGAACTCTCTTCCTCTAGGGGGAACAGACTGTGAACAGATTGGGAGGGAGTGTGAGCGGTAGCTGTCATCAGCCGCTATCAGTGTTACAACTCTCTGTCCTTGAGCTGATACGCTCAAGAAAGTTCCATTGGCTGTGTGCCGTCTGCCTTTATCTCTTTAGATTAAAAAAAAAACTTGTTTCCACGCGGCATCCAGGGCACACTTTCCACTTAACATACCTGTCAGATTCAGTGTACTGCTGCTGCTGCTGAACTAGATGCAGTCAGTGTGTTTGCAGAGCTCTCAACAGAATAATATTGTCATATTCAGACATGGTTTTGTGCATGTTTAGATTTTTTTCCGAGGTGTGTTATTCATTTCTGATGCTTATGAACTTTATGGTTTTGAGAAATGTAGCATTTAAAGTTTTAAAAAGATTATTATTATAAAATCATAATAATAACAACAATTACTATTATCATTGTTGTTAAGAACAACAACTATTATTATTATTGTAGTGACAACAATAATAATTGTCATTATCAATACTGTAGTTGTCGTGTTATTATGCCTGCAACTACTATAAATAACAGCAACAACAACGACAACAATGCCATTATTTTTGTTTTGATAAAAAATTATATTATTATAAAAAAATAATAATAATAAGTTACTATTATCATTATCAATAACAACTATTATTATTATTATTAATAATATAAATAACCGCAACAACAACAGCAATGACAACAATGCCCATTATTATATATATATTATTAAATGATTTTAGTATTGTTGTTGTTATAATATTTTTTTGTTATTATTATTACTACTATTATCAAAAAATAATAATAATGATGATAATAATAATAATTATAATAAATACGGAAATTACTATTGTTGTTAATAACAATAACAACAGCTATTTTTATTATTATTAATAATGGTCAGTGTTATTACTATTATTATTATTATTATTAAGTTATTATCATCCCTGAAATAAATATAAATAACAGCCACAACAACATTATTGTTTATATTATTAAAATAATATTGTTAATGTTATAATAATAATGTTATTATTATTACTACTATTATCATAAAATATTTCGATAATCTAAAATAAATAACAGCAATATTAAAATAATAATGACAATTATTATTATAGTTGTTAAGAAGAACGATAACAGCAACTATTATTATTATTACTATTATTAATAACAGCAATTATTATTATTGTAGTGACAATGGTCATTGTCATTACTGTTATTATTATTATTTTATTATTATCCCTGAACTAATATAAATAACAGCAACAATAATGACAAAAATTCTCATTATTTTTGTTTTTTGTTTTATGACAATAATAATAAGAATTATTATAAAACATAATAATAATAATAATAATAATAATAACTAGATATGTACATTTCCTAAAGAAAATGTGAGTGGTGCTTGCAGTGGCAAAACTCGGCCCTCGGTTGCTAGGGCCGTTGCTAGGATACCCAGGATGGTTGCTAGGGCCGTTGCTAGGGTACCCAATATGGTTGCTAGGGTAACTGTGCTGGTTGCTATGGTGTTGTTATGCGGTTGCCAGGATGCCCAGGGTGGTTGCTATGGCCGTTGCTAGGGTTCCCAGGGTGGTGGCAAGGACCGTTGCTAGGGTACCCAGGGTGGTTGCTAGGGTGTTGCTATGCGGTTGCTAGGGTACCCGGGGTGGTTGCTAGGGTGTTGCTATGCGGTTGCTAGGGTACTTGGGGTGGTTGCTAGGGTGTTGCTATGCGGTTGCTAGGGCGTTGCTAGGGTACCCAGGGTGATTGCTAGGGTATTTGAGGTGGTTGCTAGGGTACCCAGTGTGGTTGCTAGGGTGTTGAGTGTTAAGTTGCATAAAATAAAAATACAGCAGGCTGCCTCAAATGTAATGGTTGGATTCCACAACTGATAACATGAAACATATATAATAATACAATACAACTTTTACTGTAGTAGTCATAACATTTACTGATGACTTAATTTGAGAAATTGTCTATTGCGCTTCTGAATTGGCTGAGATTCGCCAATTTTGGGTGCGTAAGATGTGATGGATTATGATCCGTAAAATAAATCTAACAGTGTAGAGTGACTTTTAGCACTTTTTCGTGCCACACACTACCTCCCTGCAGTTATTGCGTTCTTATATTTCTACTTTGACTTCTATTTCGTTGTCATTTTGTCTGCTTCTGTGCTGTTGTCCAGTTGGATTTTCACCCCAGAATGGCGGCCGCGCTACCGAAGCGCCACCTAGTGGCTGTTACCAAAAAAGCATCAGAGTTTCGCCTCTTGGTATTCTATACTCTTTGCTAGTACTGTATGTTGGAAATTCTATTTGCTAGCATGAGCCAAAAGAAGCAACTTCCATGTCTCTATGATATTCTGTTATTCTGTTGCTAGGGAGTGGCCAATGATGATACTCCAAATTTGCCTTGCCAATATGAATTATATAAACCAACCCCCATGTCTCTATGACATTCAGATCTGAAGATATGCCTGTGTGGGTTTGGATTGCTAGAGTGCTCTAAATGGTTGCTAGGGCGTGGCTAGAAAGAGTCTATCATGATTCGTGATTGGCTATTTGCTGCCCCGAGTCAAACAAGCCCACCCCCGTGTCTCAATGACACTGTGATCCAAAGATATCCATATGGGTCTTTTATATAGTGTTCTATGGGATCAGTTGCTAGGGTGTCCTAAATTGTTGCTAGGGCGTGGCTTGACAGCTTCACAGTGATCTGGAGAGTCTGATTGGTTGTCTGAGTAAAATGAGCCTGCCCCCATGTCTCTATGACACTGTGATGCAAAGTTATGTTCAATGCAAAATTCCTATGTAAATTACCATAGTAGGAAAAAAAAGGGTTTTCATGGGACGTTCCTCACCATAGTAAGTCAATGGGGCAAATTTGGAGGGCTCTTGCACCCCAGGGGTACTGTACAACTTATACCCCATTGCGAGGTGTCTTCTCGCACAGCTAGATAGCCTCTCCAAATGTGGCAAATCACGTGTTTCCACGAAATTTATGCTCGGCGCTACGTCCCGTCAAAGTTGGCCGCAATGCGTTGTCTATGGGATTTTTGGGCCGAATTTACCCCCCGTGTGACATCATCGTACCCCCGATCGCTTATAAAAGTTGGAGCGCACCATTCCTTAATAGGCCGCACGATTTGACACCTATTTCGAGGGTCTACGACAAAAAATTGTGGGACGAGTTACGCGCCAAATTTGTACGGAAGGGGGGCTCTTGCGCCCCAGGGGTACAAATTATACCCCATTGCGAGGTGTCTTCTCACACAGCTTGCCAACCTCTCCAAATGTGGCGAATTACTTGTTTCTACGAAATTTTAGCTTGGCGCTACGTCCCGTCAAATTTGGCCACAATGCATTGTCTATGGGATTTTTGGGCCGAATTTTCGCCCCGTGTGACATCATCTTACCCCCGATCGCTTATAAAAGTCATAGCACACCATTCCCGAATAGGACGCACGATTTGACGCCCGTTATGAGGGTCTATGACAAAAACTGTGGGACTAGTTACTAGTTATGGCAAGCACCACTAATTACTATTATCACTGTTGTTGTTAAAAACAACTTTTATTATTATAATTGTTTTATTATTATCCCTGAAACTAATATAAATATAAATAATAGCAACAATAATGACAACAATGGCCATTATTGTTTTTAATAATTGTTGACACAATAATAATTTATAAAATCATAATAACAACAATTACTAATGTAATTTTGTTGTTAAAAACAACAACAGCAACTACTGTATTAGTATTATTATTGTGATAATGGTCATTGTCATTACTGTTGCTGTTGTTGTTATTGTTATTATTATCCCTGCAACTAATATAATTATCAGAACAACAACTATAATGACAACAATGGTCATTATTTTTGTAGCTTTTAATAAAAACCAACAACAGCAATAATAATTGTGCATATCAATCTGTTGGGAGTTTACTTAAAAGTATAACAAAAGCTTTTGTTGCCTATAGCAAGCACTGTATTTCCATCAGGAAATGCAAATGTGTTTGTGTTTGCTTTGCTGTTGTTCTAAGTGTTTGTTTAATATCCATTATTTATGAACAGGTTGTCATGCTGTATTTCTGGAGGAGGTAGCTGCGATCATGCCTATTTCTGTCCTGGCTCTCTTCATTACAAACAGACAGCTGCAATACCTGAGAGGACTCCACTTGAGTATTGAACTCATAGTCAGGTCTCTGGTCTACAGTCCAGTGTTGCTTACTACAGGAGCCACTGATTTATTTGCAGAAATATTGTCTTTGGAAAAGGCTGAAGATCCACTGATTATGTACATTAAGGAAACATCGTCCTGTAAGTGTTGTCATTTATTATTCATGGAATATAAATGTTTTAAATCGAAATTTGTAGATCTTCTAGAAAGATCTGTGGATAAAACCTCTTAGCAAAGAGCAAGCATAACACCTGTCTACATTGAAACTGACAGAGAAAGTAAAAAAAATTAACTAGGTACATTTCTCAAGCTTGTTTCTTAGAATCACCTCGGATAACATTTCTAGTGAAATACATTAGGAAATAATTCATTCATAGAACAGGGCTGCCATTTTTCACTTCCCATTAGTTTAATAGACTGAGCACAAATTCACGTACAGTAGTAAACCTGAAATTGCTCCAAATATCTTGAAATGCATTTCTTCATTTAACATGGTTTATACCAGTAAATAAACAGCAAGATATTCTTTGGAGCAGAGGGATTTCATTTGAAAGGTTTGTAATGTAGCACATAACAACCAGACTTCCTTTAGAGCTAGACAGGCATTTCTGCTTTCGAGTCCAGTGATGTGTGAGAATTGCTTGTGTAATCTCGCTCCTGGTTGTTATTCAGTGATAACGAATGTGAACTCTCCATGCAGTATGTATAAATTCTCTGGAGACATGATTATTTATTTTGTGTGCATCATTATATAAATCGCTCTTTACTTTCGGCAACAGACCATGAAATGGAAAATACTGCCACACACACAACAGAGCATAAAGATGACTAGTAGGTCACCATTGGGTCTACTAAAACTTTGTTTATTAATACTATTTGATAAAACTATTGGTAAGGTGCACTGCAACTTCAAATAGAGCCAAAATAATAATAAAAAAAATCAATCTTTCAGCTCTTTCTAGATCTTTCAGCATGACCTTAGAAGCTGAGCTGATGGTACTGGCAAATAATGTGGTTTTAAAATCTGATGCAGCAGAGCCAATGGTCAAGAATGGATTTATGAGGTGAGATTGATAGGAGGAGGTCAGAAGAGATATTTTGGATGTTTGCATGAGGAGGTGCTTCAGCAGTAGGTGGTAAAAAGCTGGAGTGTTTCCTCATGGGAGATGGTTTCAAAAAGAGATGGAGTAGGATGAGGATGTAGGATGAGTGTTCCCTAATGGAAATAATTTATATGAGGCATATGCCAGGTTTTGATTGTGATTGTATATAAAGTGGTCATGACATGAGAAATTAAATTTGCTTTGATCTTTTGTCGGATATGAAGTCTTTGGTCTTCTCCTCATTATAAGCAAAGCATTTATTTAATCGAACTCCAAAAATCAGGCTTGTTTGGATCTGAGGTGTGAGGTAATATCACCCGGGTGTAGTCGTTTGCATAAACACTGCCTCCAGAGCAAGGCATCAACAAATAGTCTTCTTCTTACCATAGGCGCCACCCACTGGCATTCAGTCGCTTAACGGCTTAACACTCGAATACGCTGAATGCTTGCTCTTCATCACACGGAGGAAGCCTGTCTGTGTTTGCGGTGGATCAGAGGTAAAAAATTATATAAATACCATTCAGTTTCTTGCACAGACTGATTGTTTGGTGTCTTAAGACCTCAATATATCATCACGAGCCGCAGGGTTTAATTAAATTTTTGTCTGTGTATATATATTTTTTTGACTCTCAAAGCCGTGGAGCCCATGACTGCCATTATATGACTAACAGACTGCAACGGTTTGACTTTAAAATCTCTGTTTGTGTTTTACTGATAAAACAAAGTCACCTATATCTTGGATGCCCTGGAGGGTAAGCATATAATCATAAAATTTTCAATTTGGGGTAAACTATTCAGTTAATATTATAAGTAAATCTCAAGGAACATATTAAAATAATAAAAAAAAAATCCTTGTCAGGACCCCTTTTAACTTTAAAGCTTTAATTTCATTGATTGATAATGATATATGATTTTATCTGTAAAAAAAAAAAGGGTCACTTTGCAATAGTAAGAGGCCTGGAAAAGCACAGTCAGAGTGAAACATCATCTTTGTCACCTGTAGAAACTTGTTATAAAACGTTGAAAGGAAACCTTTCATTGGTAAACAGCTACTTCAGCAGCAAACAAAGAGACTGCTCTGCTTGCTCAGTTTCTGCAGACTCACATAACAGCCTCAGTGTTTCTTGACCTGCTCAGTATGCAGAGCGTTTCAAACAGGTCTTTTTCTGAGAATCATGCAGGTCATGACTGTGAAGCTGAGATCATTCTGAGATCTGAGAATATTTGTTTGAGCTGAAATGGACTGCTAGTGAAATTGACTAATTTGCATTTTTAAAATATAGTTTAAATTTAATATAATTTCTTCATTACAATTACTTTAGGTGCCAATTTATTTTTCTGCCGGTGGGTGCCCAACCCACTCAAAATGAACCTATACCTCAAATGAACTATAAATATGAGAATAAAGTCATAAAAGCTGCAATCCATTTCTTATGGGTTAAAATAAACTGAGACTATCTTTCTATGTTTCTCCATGGGTGCACGGCCATTTCCATGGGATCGGCACCTACTGTTCAGATGTTGTATTTAAAGGCGTTCATCGGGTTTTTGTCTTTAAAACACTCTTGTGAGTAGGATTAATTTCTTACGCATCTCATCCAACACTGTTGCTAAACATCATATAGACCTAGCAACGGGTTGAAAGAGAGTCTGTGCGTCTCTCAACAGTGTTTGGCAGCAGCGTTTCTGCTAATAGCGAAACACCAAGTTCGTCATCTTCAAGAACAGTGATGTTATTAGTGAGAAATGACATGTAGGTTTTAAGTTGCTAAACTATTTTACTGATAAATCGTAAGAGCAGTGCTAACATTACCTTTCTGTGCGCCCTGCTGAAAATAACAGCTAAAACCAGTCTAAGCTGGCTTAACCCTTATGCGGTCTTCGTTTTGGAATCACACTCATGGTCTTAAATTTTGTAACAAAATAATAATAAAAAAAATGAAAAAAATGTTTTCCTGTTTATTAATGTTTTTACTCCACATTTGTGCAGTTTTCGTAGGATTTATGCTATTTTTTAAATATATATAAATTACTAAATAAATATATATTTTTAATAGGTTTATATGCAAAAACAGCTTTTTATGTAAAATTCACTTTATAAAATACCCACATTTTAAACTTTCATTCATGGGGATAACATGGATAATTTGATATGGTTTAGTATAAGATTTTTGCCCATTTTTTGGAAAATGCAGTTTTAAAAGTAAAAAAATATAACTTTTACCACTAGATGGCTGCAGAGCACTACTATTAACTAATTGCTATTTGACCAACAATAAGATATCTTTTCACAAGTTTTTTCAGTTGAGTTCATATCTACATATTATGAAATCACAATTATAACAATAAAAAATACTTTTTGTCAAAGTTTAGCATTTTTTGTACTGAAACAAAACCAGTTCTATTACATATTGAGTAGCAGTACACAACATGAACATAAGAATGCAACAACATCTGTTTTTTATTTTTTTTATTTGACAAATTATAAGAGAGCAGTTTTTATGGTCTCCAAATGTAATCCTGAGTGGTCCTTTCATAATATGTAGATATGAACTCAACTGAAAAAAACTTGTGAAAAGATATCTGTCACAAGGAGGAGTCAGAGGCGTGCGGATCCATTTGCAAGGCTTTATTAGAATAGTCAACAAGCAGGAGTAAACGCCAGGAAACAGGAACAACGTAGGTAATCCGGGAAACAGTTCAATAATCAAGCAGTGGTCGCAAATGGCAGGCAGCAGGAATCAAAAACGGGGTACACAGTCCAGAGTCATACACAGGCAATCCAATCCAGAGAAACACGCTTAGAATAATGACCATTGGAACAATTAGACTTCGCAAGGTGGCTGTGTGTGAGAGTGGCTTAAATGCAGTCAGTAAATGTGAAACAGGTGTTTGCAGCAATCAGATCAGTGGGAAATGAGGAACAGATGTGTGCAGTGATTGGTGCAGTGGCTTATGGGGATTGTAGTCCATGAAGTGTGGTGCAAGAGTTCATGATGACAGGGAAGACCAGATACGTTACATAGCCCCTCCGCAAGGAGCGGCTTCCAGACGCTCTAACCACCTTAACCATCTTGAGGGTGGTGGAGCGGAGGCGGAACAGGGGGAGGGATGGAGGGCCAGGTCCATGTAGTGGTACTGGAACCACGAAATGAGGCGGAGCCGACGGAGGGAGAAGCCATGGAGGAGGAAGGGTTGGCTCCTGCATGGGGCCGACCGACGGAGGTAGAGCCGGTGGAGCCCGAGGCGGAACCGGAGAGTCGATGGTCCTGGGCGACACAGAGGATCCGGAGGGCCAAGGCGGAACCCAAGGCTCTGGCGACCCCGGCGGAGATGGAGGTCCGGAGGTACGCAGCGGAGCCGGAGTGACAGAGGATCGAGGCTGTGCCCACGGGAGGGAGGAGGTCCACAGAGCCGGCAGGACGGAGTGACGAGGCGCAGCCGGAGGAGTAGAGTCCAGAGGCGAAGGTGGGGTGACGACTGACCGGGGCGGAGCCGGAGAGACGATGGAGCCCGGAGGAGCTGTTGGGCCGACGGCCGACAACGGAGACGAGGGAGCACAGAGCCGGGGTGGAGCCGCAGGGTCGGAGGACCGAGGTGGAGTCCAGGACTCTGAGACTGGAGGTGATGGTGAGGGGTCCTTCAGTCTGGGCACCGATGGCGACTGGCAGTCCCACGGCAAGTCCTCTGCCACGAAGGTGGGATGGGGGTGAGTAGAGGGACTATCAGGAGACAGAGGTGGCAGGACTGGAGCAGCAGGGAGGGTGGGTGGGAACAGTCCATGCTTGAGCTCCGTGACCAGAACCGGGCAGACAGGAATCTCAGGACGACTGGATGTAACCAGCGGAGTCTCTGGAAAGCTGGGCGGAACCAGCGGAGGCTCTGGAATGCAGGGCTGAACCAGCGGATTGTCTGGAAGGTTGGGCGGAACCAGCGGAGTCTCTGGAAGGCGGGGCTGAACCAGCGGAGTCTCTGGAAGGCTGGGCGGAACCAGCGGAGTCTCTGGAAGGCAGGGCTGAACCAGCGGAGTCTCTGGAAGGCTGGGCTGAACCAGCGGAGTCTCTGGAAGGCTGGGCAGAACCAGCGGAGTCTCTGGAAGGCTGGGCGGAACCAGCGGAGTCTCTGGAAGGCTGGGCGGAACCAGCGGAGTCTCTGGAAGGCTTGGCAGAACCAGCGGAGTCTCTGGAAGACTGGGCGGAACCAGCGGAGTCTCTGGAAGGCAGGGCTGAACCAGCGGAGTGTCTGGAAGGCTGGGCGGAACCAGCGGAGTGTCTGGAAGGCAGGGCTGAACCAGCGGAGTGGAGCGGAGCTCTTGTGAAGCGGGCTCTGGACGACGCTCTTGAGGAGCGGGCTCTGGAGAACTGGACGACCCCAGCGGAGATTCAGGAGGGCTGGGCGTCTCCAGCGGAGACTCTGGAAGAGCAGGCTCTGAGCGAGCGGTCACTGGAGAGCGCTCTGGCGGCGCAGTCACTGGAGGGCTGGTTGGGAGACCAGCTGCTCGAACCGACAGCAGCGGTGGGTCCTCCACGCTAGAAATTAGCCTTTTCCACCCCGTGGTAAAGTGTGGCTGCTGTGGTTCTGGGCTAGCAGACCTCTTGTGCTGTGGCTCTTCTAGAGCTCTCACAGTAAGCGGAGAGCCGCATAACACCAACGCATAATTCATAAAGTCCTCCACCGAACACTTAAATTCCCCTCCAGGCAACAGCGATTTAATGGGTTCATTGAGTCCAAAGCGGAATAAGTCCCTCAGCCATACTTCATCATACAAAGGTACTTGAAGTGATAACCTACGAAACTGTAGTAAATAATCCTCAATGGGAAGATCTTCCTGTCGGAGGAGCAGAAGTTGGTCGACTGGGTCCATGTTGTGATGCTGGTGGTTGAATAAAGCCGCTGGATCCGGGTGTGGCGAAGTCTTCTGTCACAAGGAGGAGTCAGAGGCGTGCGGATCCATTTGCAAGGCTTTATTAGAATAGTCAACAAGCAGGAGTAAACGCCAGGAAACAGGAACAACGTAGGTAATCCGGGAAACAGTTCAATAATCAAGCAGTGGTCGCAAATGGCAGGCAGCAGGAATCAAAAACGGGGTACACAGTCCAGAGTCATACACAGGCAATCCAATCCAGAGAAACACGCTTAGAATAATGACCATTGGAACAATTAGACTTCGCAAGGTGGCTGTGTGTGAGAGTGGCTTAAATGCAGTCAGTAAATGTGAAACAGGTGTTTGCAGCAATCAGATCAGTGGGAAATGAGGAACAGATGTGTGCAGTGATTGGTGCAGTGGCTTATGGGGATTGTAGTCCATGAAGTGTGGTGCAAGAGTTCATGATGACAGGGAAGACCAGATACGTTACAATATCTTTCAGGTGGTCAAATAGCAAAAAGCATGTAGTGGAGCTCTGCAGCCACCTACTGGTAAAAGTATTTTTAACTATTATTTTTTATTAACTATTATTTTATTACAAAATTTCATTTTGTTCCAGAGACCCCAAAGACCACGGACTAGAGTATTTTTTTCACACTAACTTCAAATCAAGCTATCATTCCAATTATTTTTTTTATTTGTAGATCAAGATAGTGTTGACTGATGTACAAAGTCTCATACCATTTGGACAAAGGGAACATTTTTTTTAAATTTAAGCAAACGTCATTCGGGGTCCAGAAATACCCCGAGGACCGCATAAGGGTTAAGCTGGAAGTAGCTGGTCTCCCAACCTGTCTAGGCTGGTTTTAGCCTGACCAGCGAAGAAAGTGGCCAAAACCCCTCTAAAACCAACCTGCTGACCAGCTAAGACTAGGCTGGATGACCAGCTTAGGCTTGTTTTAGCTGTTTTTTTTCAGCAGGGCGAGTGTGTACCAGTTCGTAATGGAGAGAGAGAGGAGAAATAGAGTATTTTAATAAAATGTAAATTTGTGGGAAAGTCATGAAAGTAATTTGGTGTTTTTATCCTATTGTTTACTATATTTATTTGCTTGGTCGCTGTTGTTGTTGGTTTTGGTTCTTTAGCTGTTTTAGGTTGTAATGCAGTCAAAGCCTGCCTGGAACTACATTAGTCTTGTGTGTCCCTGAAAATAATTGCACACCTTAGAATGTTTGTCAGCAAATCAGATTCAGTTTTTCAAGCTGTATAGTATAAATTATCTTAATATTTTGAGTTTGCAATTGAAAGTTCAATTACAAATTAGACTAATCACAATATTTTAAGATTGCGATTTAATATTTAAAGATACAGAAATGTGCTTATTTGATACCTAAAATTTACTGTATAGTTTATATGCACTTCATTTTATGTCATAACATTTCATGTTCAACTTTCTATTTTCAGCTTTAAATTTTTAATGAAGTCTTAAAGAGCACTTTTGTTTTATTATTCTGAATATTATTAATTTATTGATATTACATTACATTATATACTTTTTATGGATTATTACATGGGCTTTTGTTTACTGACACAGTGTAAAATGTGACCCTGGACCACAAAACCAGTCTAAAGGGTCAGTTTTTTAAATCAAGATTTATATGTCATCTGAAATCTCAATAAATTATCTTTTTGAAAATCTTTTGATATATTTACGGTAGGAAATTTACAAAATATCTTCATGGAACATGATCATTACTTAATATCCTAATGATTCTTGACAGAAAAAATAATAATTTTGACCCATACCATGTATTTGTGCCTATTGCTACAAATATACCCGTGCCAATTAAGACTGGTTTTGTGGTTTAGGGTCACATATTATATTATTAAAAAATAGATAAGCTTTTATTTCTTCACACAAATATTAATAACTGAAACTAATAAACAGACTGACATGGTTCCATCTTTAACTGCTGGATGAAAGCATTACATTGGCCTGCTCTTTCCACACTGTCATTTTGCGTTGCTGTTGCCATGGTTTCCCTGCATCGTGGGTATAGCAACCAGCAGGTCTGCCATTTTTAGTCTGTGCCGAGACCAAACCTGCTGACAACATCTCCCTCTCTAAGCAACATACTCCTGCTACTATATTAAAGCTCTGTACAGATAAAGCTCGCTGGGAGACATTCCTTTCAATCTCATCCACAATTTAGTTCATGTTTGATTGTTTCATCGAGAGTCTGTATAGATTGGAAAACATCTGGCACGTCCGCACTGGTGGAAACAAATGGTCTCTGTGTGGTGTAGAAATAATTTCTAGGTCTGTGAGTCATGTGTTCCTCTCTTCCTGAGAGGTCGGCATAATAAAGCAGCCATAATCCCAATGATGAAATCTGTAATCCTTAACTCTGAGCTTCACTGGGTTCCCATACATTACTACTTTAGCAAGATTAAATCTCTTTTTAAAGATTTCTCATTGTAAGATTAGACACAAATCTTACGTTTGTGTTAGTATCCAAACAGAGATTTAATCCCAGCAAATTATCCTACCCAATGGTACTGCAAAGAAGAGGTTTATCTGTATAGAATAGCCAAATGGGAGTACATGTATACTGTTGGATATGGCTAAGCCATAGTGAGCGTAAACATTTAGCATCTGGATATGCATTTCAAACCGGATGGATTACTGGAGTGTTGAAAAAAAAAATGATTCTCAGATGTTTTCCATTAGTGTTTGTCCTTGTGTGCAATATTTATATATGAAGCTAGTCATCTGACTGAAAGCATTTTAACTTAAAGGCATAGTTCACTCAAAAATTTAAATTTGCTTAAAATATACTCTCAGGTGATCTAAGATGCAGATGAGTTTGTTTCTTCATCAGATTTTGGAGAAATGTAACACTACATCAGTTGCTCACCAATAGATCCTCTGCAGTGAATGGGTGCCGTCAAAATTGGAGTCTAAAAAGATGATAAAGACATCACAATTATCCACAAGTAATCCACATGACTCATGTCAATCAGTTCTGTAATTTCTGACCAAAATATTAAGCAAAAATCCATAATAACAGTGGAAGAGGTTGTTCTCTCACATCAAAATCAACTCTTTTGGACTGTTTTCGTTTGAATCTTCATCTGTGAACAATGATTTCAAGTTAAAAATGTCCAAATGATGAATTTGTCTCTTACAAACATGCATCTTTTTTCTGAATTATTGATGATTTTTTCAGCTGTTTGGACTCTCATTCTCACGGCACCCATTCACTCTAGTAGATCCATTGGTGAGCAAGTGATGTGATGCTAAACAAACAAACTCATCTACATCTTTGATGTTCTGAAGGTGAATACATTTTCAGCCAATTTTCATTTTTGGGTGAACTATTCCTTTAATACCTATTCAGTCTACAAGTTTTGTGCTTCTTCTTTGAACATATGCCACATTTTTAGCTCAAAATGTCATTTTGCATTTGTCAGTTTCTTCAGCAGTCATCATCCATGTAGCGACTGCAAACTGGAAAGGTTAGATTCGGTGTGACTCATGTAATAATTGCCGTAATTGCGGTGAAGCTGCTTCCCCGACCACGCGCAGGTTAAGTAGGACCAGTGTGTGGGTTTGAATGATGAAATGCTGTTCTCGAGCGGAGACAATTGAAGCCTACAGATGCATACAGCTCATGATGTGCTGTTCTCTCTGGGGTTGATGGATGTTGTTTATGAGGGGAGAAGAGACTAGAGCTGCTGACTGAAGAATGGATGCTAGTGTACAACTCAGTGATCTGTGGTAAATTTGTGTGCTCTGACGAAGCTTCGGCTTCATATCTGTCGCTTTCTGTTGCATAAGTTGGTCAGGACATGAGAACTCCACTGCCACATATGAACAAATCACTTGTTGAATAGAACAATACAGTATCCTCCTTATTTTTTTGTCAATTTTATGGGTGTGGCTTCCTGCCTCATCCACATCCAGCTATTTTTAGCTGTACAAATACAGCAGTTTGATACTGCAAATTGTTGTCTTAAAATATTATTTTAATGTATTACCTTAATTAGAGACATGCTGGTTTGTAGTGCAAACAGTTTTACCATTTACTGCACGTTGTTATTCTTTTCGTTATTTCTCTATAGCGGCTAATGAACTAAAAATTCTCACCCATGGGCTTACTTTCGCATGGGTTAATTCATCAAAGTCAATTTTTGTGTGGACATAAAGTCTTAGCTAGTAAACTTTAAATAATATTTATTAAAAATAGTGGGGAATGTTGTCATACTGTATGGGGTTACCCGGATGTGCGGCCATATCGCGATACTCGGATGTAAACAGCATGGGTTGTATGGTTAATGTACTACTGAACATTTGTTCTACTAATTGTACTACTGAACATTTGTTCTACTAATTTATGCTATCTAAACCGCGGGAAAAACGGGTGGAAGCTGCTAAATCATATAGAGAAGGACTTAGTAAGCAGGAAAGAGTGCAATATTTTGACAAACTAAAGTTAATGTGGTAAAGATATGTACCAGAAGTATTAATTAGATATTAGCCTAATATTTCACCTACCTGACCGGAAATGATAAGAACAAAGACGAATGTTGTCAAGATCCTTGCTCTGGAAATCCTGGTTCAGTTCGGCCAACTACAAACGGCTTTTGAGAGTTTTTTCGCACTCTTCTCCTTGATTCGTAACTTTTGTTAGTCTATAGTACTCCAAATGTTTTTCCCGGTTCGACCGATTAGTACAGCCCAAAACATGACAATAATTGACTATTTTCAGCAGCAAAAATCAGCTAAATGTGCGAGTTTCGTTTGGTTCAGTGGCATTGTTTACGTGCAGTGCTGCGTTGTGAAAACACTCTATAGGCTTTCAGCTAAATAAAAACAATTATGAATCACATCAATGTACAAAAAAGTAAAACGCTAAAAGCTAACATGCAAATACATGTAAACATGTTTTTTGTCAGCGAATATTGTAATTCATAATTTGAGTAAAATTGTAATATAAAATTTTAACATTTTAAAAACACGACGATTTCAACCATTTGCGTAAAGGTACCACAATATCAGCGTTTTAATTCACAAATAGTTATGTTCAGTTGTTTTAAGACGCTTATTCAGTTAAGAAATTCACTTCTAAACATCGTTTGTTAAAGTCAGGTTGAAAGTAGACCCATCGGCGCATGCGCAGTGAGCACGTCTGTCATGAGTAAGTGGCTACTTAGTGAGAAAACAAAGACAGGCGTCTCTTATTCTACAGCTGCGGAGCTTTGATGATGGAGCATCTGTACTGCTCATGCGGATGCAAAAAGAAACAAAAGGAAACAATTATCCTTCTCTGTCACTGACCTCTTCTGAAACAGCTCGTTGTGGAGGCGCTGGGTTTCTTTATTCGGCGCGAATTTTCTACAGGAATCATTTGAGATCCACAGGTTCTTTAGATTCATGAGCATCGCCATGGAACAACAGCGTCCGCTTCTAGTTTAAGACGTGTACGGATGTTTGTATCTCGGTAAGAAAGCTCAAACTTTCTCTTGAGAAACACGGTATGTTCATTCCGTCCCGTAGAACAGCATGAAACCTCAGCTCCGAGTTGTTTCATTCAGTTTGTGTTAAACTCATAATGTGACGTCTCCGTCTAGTAAACATCTGAGGTAAAATGTAATAATTTTGGGCGCTGTCCATGGTGCTGAACCCATATTCTATATGGGTTCATATCTGAATAATATATATATAAAACCTTTATAATATATATATATATATATATATATATATATATATATATATATATATATAACCTTTTAACCTCTTCAAAATCAAGTTATTGTCGGTTTTTCTTTTTTGTCTCTTACTTACAGGAAGACTCAATCTGAGACGCCGCCCTGTTGTTAGATTTCCCAGCATGGCAACTCACATGAGGCTTGTGTTGCATTTGCTATTGCTGTTCATATTTGCTGGTAAGTGTTTTAAATTTTACAAGTATAATTTGAATAATAAACAATGACAAGACACCGTTTTGTTATTTAAAATAAGGAAAGAAAATGCTAGAGAGATAATAGTCTTCAGAATAGTCTTTAGAAATGCAATAGCATTTAAATGTGTTAAACTTATTATATTAACAAGAAACCTATGAGTTTTTGTCATTTAAAGTAGTTTC